>NC_092806.1:85846132-85866132 GCF_040954645.1 Diabrotica undecimpunctata | reverse complement strand
CGCCTCATACGACAGGCAGGGCCTTCTTGCACGGCCGTGTTCTTATCTCTGCGAGCCGACCAGACACACACACACACTAACACACACACACCTACACTCTTCATTTCTCGACCCCTACCCATTAGTCGCTTCTTACAGCAGGCATGGCCTTCTTGCCACGGCCGTATTCTTATTTCTGCGAGCCGAACGGACACACACACATACACACACACTCACACACATACACTCTTCACCTCTCGACTCCTACCAATTAGTCGCCCCTTACGACAGGCAGGGCCTTCTTGCACGGCCGTGTTCTTATCTCTGCGAGCCGACCAGACACACACACACACTAACACACACACACCTACACTCTTCATTTCTCGACTCCTACCCATTAGTCGCTTCTTACAGCAGGCATGGCCTTCTTGCCACGGCCGTATTCTTATTTCTGCGAGCCGAACGGACACACACACATACACACACACACACATACACTCTTCACCTCTCGACTCCTAACAATTAGTCGCCTCTTACGACAGGCAGGACCTTCTTGATTCGGCCGTATTCTTATCTCTGTGAGACGAACGGACACACACACTCACACACACACGCACGAACACACGCACACACACACGCTCACCCGCACACACACACACAATTATACTCTTCACCTCTCAACTTCTACCTATTAGTCGCCCATTACGACAGGCAGGGCCTTTTTGCCTCGGCCGTATTCTTATCTCTGCGAGCCGAAGGAACACACACACACACACATACACACACACACTCACGCACACACACACACACGCACACACGCACACACACATACACTCTTCACCTCTCGACTCCTACCCATTAGTCGCCTCTTACGAAAGGCAGGGCCTTCTTACCTTGGCCGTATTCTTATCTCTGCTATTTGAACGGACACACATACACTCTCACACACACACACACACGCAAACACAGACACACGCACACAAGCACACAAACACACACGTACACTCTTCACCTCTCGACTCCTACTCATTAGTTGCTCCTTACAGCAAGGATGGCCTTCTTGCCACGATCGTATTCTTATCTCTGCGAGCCGAAGGGACCCACACACACATACACATTCACACACACTCGCACACACACATATACACTCCTCACCTCTCGACTCCTACCCATTAGTCGCCTCTTATGGCAGGCAAGACCTTTTTGCCACAGCCCTATTTTTATCTCTGCGAGCCGAACAGACACACACACACTCACACACACACACGCACGCACACACGCACACACACGTACACGCACAGCCGCACGCACACACACACACATACACTCTTCACCTCTCGACTCCTAACAATTAGTCGCCTCTTACGACAGGAAGGACCTTCTTGATTCGGCCGTATTCTTATCTCTGCGAGACGAACGGACACACACACTCACACACACACGCACGAACACATGCACACACACACGCTCACCCGCACACACACACAATTATACTCTTCACCTCTCAACTTCTACCTATTAGTCGTCCATTACGACAGGCAGGGCCTTCTTGCCTCAGCCGTATTCTTATCTCAGCAAGCCGAACGGACACACACACACTCACACACACGCACTCACACACACACACATACACTCTTCACCTGTCGACTCCTAACAATTAGTCGCCCCTTACGACAGGCAGGACCTTCTTGATTCGGCCGTATTCTTATCTGTGCGAGACGAACAGACACACAAACACTCACACACACACGCACGAACACACGCACACACACACGCTCACCCGCACACACACACACACAAATACACTCTTCACCTCTCAACTCCTACATATTAGTTGCCCATTACGACAGGCAGGGCCTTCTTTCCTCGGCCGTATTCTTATTTCTGCGAGCCGAAGGGACCCACACACACATACACATACACATACATACACACACTCACGCACACACACACGCACACACACATACACTCTTCACCTCTCGACTCCTACCCATTAGTCGCCTTTTACGATAGGCAGAGCCTTCTTGCCACGGCTGTGTTCTTATCTCTGCGAGCTGAACGGACACATACACACACTCACACATACGCACGCACACACACACACACACACACATACACACACGCACACACGCACACACACATACACTCTTCACCTCTCGACTCCTAACAATTAGTCGCCTCTTACGACAGGCAGGGCCTTCTTGACTCCGCTGTATTCTTATCTCTGCGAGCTGAACGAAGACACAAGCACACACACAGAAACACACGCACACGCACATACACACAATCATTTTTCACCTCTCGACTCTTACTCATTAGTCGCCTCATAGGACAGGAAGAACCTTCTTGGCACGGCCGTGTTCTTATCTCTGCGAGCCGACCAGACACACACACGCACACACTAACACACACACATACACTCTTTACCTCTCGACTCCTACCCATTAGTCGCTCCTTACAGCAGGGATGGCCTTCTTGCCACGGCCGTATGCTTATCTTTGCAAGCCGAATGGACACACACACTCACACACACACGCACGCACACACACACACATACACTCTTCACCTCTCGACTCCTACCCATTAGTCGCCTCCTACGACAGACATGGCCTTCTTGCCATGGCCGTATTCTTATCTCTAAGAGCCGAAGAGATACACAAACACACATACACACACAATCACGCACACACACAAACGCACACATGCACACACACCCATACACTCTTCACCTCTCGACTCCTACCCATTAGTCGCCTCTTACGATAGGCAGGACCTTCTTGCCACGGCCGTATTCTTATCTCTGCGAGCCGAACGGACACAGACACATTTACACACACACGCACGCTCACACGCACACACACACGCATACACTCACACACACACAAATACACTCATCACCTATTGACTTCTACTGATTAGTCGCCTCTTACGACAGGCATGGCCTTCTTGCCACGGCCGTGTTCTTATCTCTGCGAGCCGAAGGTGCACACACACACACTTTCACACACACAAACACACAATCACGCACACACACACGCACACACGCACACACACATACACTCTTCACCTCTCGACTCCTACCCATTAGTAGCCTCTTACGACAAGCATGGACTTCTTGTCATGGCCGTAATCTTATCTCTACGAGCCGAAGAGATACACAAACACACATACACACACAATCTCGCGTACACACACGCACACAAACATAATTTCTTTACCTCTCGACTCCTACCCATTAGTCGCCTCTTACGACAGGCAGGAGCTTCTTGCCACGGCCGTATTCTTATCTCTGCGAGCCGAACGGACACACACACACTCACACAGACGCACACACGCACACACACACTTACATTCGCACACACACACAAATACACTCTTCACCTCTCGACTCCTACCCACTAGTCGCCTCTTACAAAAGGTCGGGCCTTCTTGCCACGGCCGTGTTCTTATCTTTGCGAGCCGAACGGACACACACACACTCTCACACACACACACGCACACACGGACACACGCACACACACACACACAAATATAGTTTTCACCTCTCGACTCCTACCCATTAGTCGCCTTTTACGATAGGCATGGCGTTCTTGCCTCGGCCGTATTCTTATCTCTGCGAGCCAAACGGACACACACATACATACACACACTCACGCACACACACACACGCACACACACATACACTCTTCACCTCTCGACTCCTACCCATTCGTCGCCTCTTACGACAGGTAGAGCCTTCTTGCCACGGCTGTGTTCTTATCTCTGCGAGCTGAACGGACACATACACACACTCACACATACGCACGCACACACGCACACACACATACACACACGCACACACGCACACACACATACACTCTTCACCTCTCGACTCCTAACAATTAGTCGCCTCTTACGACAGGCAGGGCCTTCTTGACTCGGCTGTATTCTTATCTCTGCGAGCTGAACGAAGACACAAGCACACACACACAGACACACACGTACACGCACATACACACAATCATTTTTCACCTCTCGACTCTTACTCATTAGTCGCCTCATAGGACAGGAAGAACCTTCTTGGCACGGCCGTGTTCTTATCTCTGCGAGCCGACCAGACACACACACGCAAACACTAACACACACACACACACCTACACTCTTCACCTCTCGACTCCTACCCATTAGTCGCTCCTTACAGCAGGGATGGCCTTTTTGCCACGGCCGTATTCTTATCTCTGCGAGCCGAACGGACACACACACACTCACACACACACGCACGCACACACACATACACTCTTCACCTCTCGACTCCTACCCATTAGTCGCCTCCTACGACAGGCATGGCCTTCTTGCCATGGCCGTATTCTTATCTCTACGAGCCGAAGAGATACACAAACACATATACACACACACAATCACGCACACACACAAACGCACACACGCACACACACATACACTCTTCACCTCTCGACTCCTACCCATTAGTCGCCTCTTACGATAGGCAGGACTTTCTTGCCACGGCCGTATTCTTATCTCTGCAAGCCGAACGGACACACTCACATACACACACACACTCACACACATACACTCTTCGCCTCTCGACTCCTACCCATTAGTCGCGCCTTACGACAGGCAGGGCCTTCTTGCCTGGGTTGTATTCTTATCTCTGCAAGCCGAACGGACACACACACACATACACTCTTTACCTCTCGACTCTTATCCATTAGTCGCCTCTTACGACAGGCTTGGCCTTCTTGCCTCTACTGTATTCTTATCTCTGCAAGCCGAACGGACACACACACATACACACACACACTCACACAAATACACTCTTCACCTCCCGACTCCTACCCATTAGTCGCCTCTTACGAAAGGCCGGGCCTTCTTGCCACGGCCGTGTTCTTATCTCTGCGAGCCGAACGGACACACACACACACACATACACTCTTCACCTCTCGACTCCTACCCATTAGTCGCCTCTTACGAGAGGCACGGCGTTCTTGCCACGGCCGTATTCTTATCTCTGCGAGCCGAACGCACACACACACGAACACAAGCACATACACACGTACACTTGTAACGAGTCCGTCCCTTCAATAATTCTTTATTCACTTTAAATAAAATTTTTAAATCCATATCCTCTTAATAATTTCCTTAATTCTTAAGTTTTAAGTTGGTATTCAACAGAGACACCAAGCGTCTATATTTGCAATGATAGTTTAGCTAACGAAAAACAAGTGCTGATTGCTCACTTCTGCTTCGACGTTCGGTAGAGACACTTGGGTTTAGAGGTAGGGGCCAGAGAAGGCATAAAAGGTTTTTATTTAGAATATTAAAATTTTTTTAAGAAGAAGTTGCAGGAAGTTTTGGTTCGGTTTTTTTGTGTCCTGTTGGTTTATAACCACTCTGAGCCGGTAAGTTTATCCAATTATCAATAAAATGAAAATATAAAAACCATCAGCCATTTTTGAGATCCTCCAGTATTGTCATTTTTCATTTGATTCGATATATTTATCTAAAATGTTTCCCATCATTTCATTAAGAAAATTCAACATGTAAATCGAAGGTGTTATTGATATAAAATCATATGTATTTTAATTTTACTTCCCGGCCCTAAAAAAAACATAATTATCTATATTTAAAACAATTTATTATCTATTAAGAGTATCGATAAAAATATTTTGTCGTATACTGTTCATTATATTATAAAATATATTATTATCCATATCATGCTTTTCGTTAAAATTGTCGATATAATTAATCCATTTTACTTAAAATACGGTCAAGCCATACGAAGGTCACATCATTTACAAAATCATTAAGTTTTTGCTTCCACACTTCATAAGTAATCTTTATAAAACCTTTCAAGGTTCATAAACCTTGTTTTTTCCATACTCGGTATCAAGAGTAAGAAAGAACTCTAAAACAAATGTTTTTTTAGCCTACCTCTGGGAGTCAAGCAGAAGTCGAGGGAAGAATGTTTGATTTTGTTTTTTTTGGATGTTTCAAGAAGAATTTTTAAGTTAATACCTGGTCGGAACTACACCTGGTTCCAGAGTTGATTTTTTTCTTTTGGACGTGGCTGTTCCCTAGAGGTCCAAATCTGGCCTTGTTATTCTCGGACAATTTGAGAAAGCAGCGAGAAGTATCTTCCTCCTTCAGAATATAAAATCTCGTAAACCTGTATTAAGTTTATTAGTTTTAATCTTTTTTATATTTTTTTTTACTTTAAATCATACTATTTTAAAATAATAATAAAAAACCATCAGTTTTTTTTTCTAAAATAATATTTAATCATATTTAGGGACTAAGTAGGTTGAGGTTTTAAATCCTCCCGTTTAACTCATTTGTGCGATTTCTTGTGTACACATTTAATCTGAGAGTTATTTTTTGATATTTTATTATTATTACATATTTAAACCTTTGGACATCTATCCCTTCAGGATAGTGTCCTTATTACTTGTTAAGACATTTAATTGAAAGCCGAAATACAGAGTTACATCTCTAGTAGGCAAGTAAATTACCTTTTTAGGTATAGTCAATAAATTTGTTACTATATTTTATTATTTGTAAATTCAGTTTATCAAAGATCAGTTGTGTGTAACCAGGGTATTTTTCTTTGTATATAAGTAACTAGGTTGACTGTACATAATTGGTGGAGGGTAGCTATAAAAAAAAATATATTGTATATACTTGGATAGGGATTAAAATTTGTGGTGAATACTAAATATTTTAATTAATACCTGTTTCCCGTTTATTGCAGCAAATAGCTTTACAAGATACCTTGGAAGGTATATGTTATTACTTTCCTGGCGCCCAATCATATCTTAGAGCAACTTCCATAATTTACCACTTTCATTTAGTTAATTTCTATATTTTTTTTTAAGTATCTGTCCTTCTTATTCTCACTTTACGGTCTACGTAGGGCATGCAAATTGGCTGAATCCTCTTTTTGAGTGTCAAGTAATCATTCTCCGGCACATTCAGCTAGCCAGCTTTAATTTATTTGTTTTTGTTACATCAACCCCATTTGTTTTTGTTACATTGGCGGTCCCAACGTGGTGCCTATTCTCAGTTAAAACCGTAACTTATATAGTTATTTTCTTTTCATTGCATAACATTTCTTACTATTTTTGATTCTTTCTTGTTGCTCCTTGTAACTTATGTATTAATTTTCTTTCTTTATTGGATTTACTATTTTAAGGTATACTTGTATTGCTGCAGTTATAGTCATATTTAAACCCTCACCTATTTTGATATCATTGTGTACAGTTGACTAGTTATTTACTATTTTTGTATGATAAAAAATTTAATTATTTAGACATTGCTATTTTTATATATTAGCCAATCTTAGTGTATTTTTGGTATTTAACTGCTGGTTGACCATATATTTGTTGAAACCACTGTATGTTGCTTTAGGGATTCAACTTTAAATATTTAACTTAACTTTACTTAATTCTTTTTAAACACTTAATTATATATAGATATATATTTTTTGGATAACTTTAGTTCCTTGATTGATTTTGTGGTGTGTTGGTACATATATATTCATATTTTTTTTTAACTTTAGATTATTCTTCGATTGACTTTGTGGCGTGTTAGTACATTATTTCTTTTGTCTATCCTATATATTCATCTATTTTTTTTTGTTTTCATAATGTCTGCATTTAAGGTAGAACATTTGTTAGTGAAGGAATTGGATTACGAGTTAAGAATTAGGGACATCAATATTAATGAGTCTTCCAATGTTGATCTGAAACGCAAAATATTGCGTGGAGCTTTAAGGCAGGAAGAAGGAAACAGGAGTTTCCGACAGATTTCCGCCTCAAATATTCCTTTTGAGGTCCAACAACAGGAGATTGAAGAGACTGTGGATGATTTGGCGAAAAGGATAGCCGATTTTAGAGGGACTGTCCAAGATAGCCTATATTCCAGGCTAATATCACGCCTAGCTCACATCTCAGGTCGTGTGCATTTATTATCTCGTTCAGATGATGCACAACAAATCTTCCAACGCTCTGTCTCTGCCCGAATCCTAAGTCTAGAGGGCGAACTTGATTCTCGAGTGAGTCCAATAGCAACATCAACTCCAATCGCTTCTGTCCAATAGGCAAATGCATTTCTACAACCCAAACCTGTTCAGGTTCATAAATGGGGCATTACATTTTCTGGTGAAGGTCATTATGACCAGGTTATTTCCTTTTTGGATCGAGTGGAATGTCTTCGTGTATCGAGAGGAGTGAGTGAAGATGATCTCTTCGCAGCGTCTGCAGAATTGTTTTCAGGTGCAGCTTTTACGTGGTTTATGAATAACCGCAATAATTTTTCAAATTGGTCTGATCTAGCTCAGAAACTTAAGTCTGATTTTCTACCTTATTCTTTTCAAGACGACCTTTTAGATCAAATTAAAAATCGTAAACAGAAGCCACACGAGTCTGTTACGATGTTCATTAATAATATTTTAGGTATGTGTAGTCGCCTTGAAACACCTCTGACAGATTCTGCAAAGATTAAGGTCATCCTGAAATGTCTATTGCCATTCTATCATCAGCAGTTGGCACTTGTAGAGATCACTAGTATAGCTGATATTACAGAGAAGTGTAAACGTTTAGAAGAAACTTTATCTTGGTCTTCTCACCTTCCATCTACTTCTGGACCTTCTTCTTTTAACTCTTCACGTCACCTAGATACTTCCAAACACCGTTCTTGGCAATCCAAAGGCCATGAACGTAATATTTCCGCATTAAGTTCTGTAGTTTGTTGGAATTGTCGTGAGTCTGGTCATACTTTTTATGATTGCGGTATCCCTCGTACCCGTATTTTCTGCCATGGTTGCGGTAAAGAAAATACTCTCAAACGTAATTGTTTTAAGTGTTCGGGAAACAAACGATCGGAGATCCGTTCCCTGAGCGTTTCTCCGTCCACACCCCCATCAGGGAGCCAAACCGATCCACCAAACACAGCAACTGTTCCGACCACGTCCAACCATTCAAACCCATCTTCCAGTCGAAAAGGAAAAGGGGTTTACACGAAAAAACCAACACACACCACACAAGATCACTCAAAAAAGTAACCTCCCAATCTAAAGCATTTGATTCGCATAGATTATCTTCCCCAAATTTTAGTGTTAAAGTAGTAGTGTAGTAGTTCCAGTATGTATACCAGAGTCTACCACAGGTCAGAAGGATTCTTTTATTTCTGATTCTTCTTGTTTTCCTATTGCATCCTCTGATTGTGTTGGTAGAGATAATAAATTTAGTTTGGTACCATTTAAAATTTTTGACCAATCAGATAATGGTTGTTTTGATTTGAATTCCTTATTAGTGAAGAAACATAATGATAATAGACCTTATCTTCCTATTAAGATTTTAGGACAATCTTATTTAGCTCTTTTAGATAGTGGCTCAAACATTTCTGTGATAGGTTCACATTCATTAGCTTTATTGAAAAAGGCTGAGATTTCTATTATGCCCATTTCTTCTCTGCATGTATCTACTGCAGATGGTACAGTTCAGTCTATTACAGGCAAATTTGAAACTGAAATCACAGTAGCAGATTTATGTAAGCAAATTACATTCTACATTATTCCCTCAGTTCAGAATTCTATCATTTTAGGTATAGATTTCTTAAATGCTTTTAATAGCACACTAAATTGTTCTAATTTTTCTTTTTCTGTTTCCCAATTTAATCTGTCTGTACTTAGTACTATTCAGGACTTTTCGAGTTTATCTAGTCTCGAACAAAGACAATTAGAGAATATGATCTCTAAATTTGTATCTCTTTCATCAAAAGACAAGTTAGGTCGTACCTCCTTAATATCTCATACTATCGAGGTGGGAGATACCACACCTTTTCGACAATATCAGTATCCTATTCCTCAGGCATGGCAAGTTGACTTGGAAAAGGAAATTGATTCCATGTTAGAGTTGAAAATCATTGAACCTTCCACGTCTTCTTACTGTAGTCCACTGTAGTTAACAAAGAAAAAAGATGGATCTTTTAGGGTCTGCTTCGATGGTCGAAAGTTGAATAGTATTACTTCAAACCGGGATGCTTATCCTATTCCCCGAATAGATGTCATTTTAAGTAAACTTCAGAATGCTAAGTACATTTCTTCTATCGACCCATCTAAAGCTTTTCTTCAAATACCTTTAAGTGAAGAAAGTAAAAAGTATACAGCTTTTGCAGTCAGTGGGAAAGGATTATTCCAGTTTGTCACTATGCCTTTCGGTCTTGTTTCAGCTCCTCAGACAATGTGTCGTTTGATGGATTTAGTCATTGGTCCTCAATTAGAGCCCTATGTTTTTTATTAGTTGGATGACATTTTGGTTGTCACTCCTGATTTTTCACTTCATATGGAAATTTTAGATAAGTTGTTTTTACGTCTCAATGAGGCTAACTTGACTATTAATTTAGATAAGTGTCAGTTTTGTCGTCCTAGTCTTAAATTTTTAGGATATGTAGTCGATCGTAAAGGTTTAAGGACAGATCCTGATAAAGTTACAGCCATTAAGGATTTTCCTATACCTAAGACTACCACCCAAGTCCGTAGGATATTGGGAATGTGTGGATATTATCGTCGGTTTGTTCCGTCTTATTCTACTTTGTTGTCCCCCCTTACAGATTTGCTTCAAAATAGGAAAAAAGGCCAAACTATTACATGGACTTCAGAAGCCGATGATGCTTTCCGGCGTATAAAAGAAGCTCTTACTAATGCTCCTGTCATGACGTCTCCGAATTTTAAAGAGCATTTTTACCTCATGACAGATTGTTCCAACACTGCTTCAGGTGGTGTACTATTTCAGATAAAGGATGGTTCGGAACACCCAATAGCTTATACCAGCAAAAAGCTTAATAAAGCACAAAAAAATTATTCCACCACAGAAAGAGAACTTCTTGCAATTATTCATGGTCTTGATGCCTTTCGATACTATCTTGAAGGTCGTAAGTTTACTATCATTACAGATCATAGTTCTTTATTATGGTTACATTCTATGAAAAATCCGTCACAGCGTTTGTCCCGTTGGATTTGTAGGCTTTCTGTTTTTGATTATAGTATTGTGCATCGCAAAGCCAATGGTGTTGTGGTTGCAGACGCGTTGTCACGAACGTTCGATATCAATCTTTTAGATCTGTCCACTTTATTTCCAGATAATTGGTATCGAAAGATGATTCATAATGTCACCCAAGAATCTAGTAGATATCCTGATTTCAAGGTGGAAAATAATATCCTTTATAAACACGTTATCAGTCCTGTCGAATCTTTATCGAATATGTCTGATTGGAAAATAGTAGTCCCAACAGCTAATAGGGATGAAGTGTTAAAAACCTTTCATGATGATTTGACATCAGGTCACTTTGGTTTCTACAAAACTTTTAGTAAGATAGCTGAGCTATATTACTGGCCTGGTTTGCGCAACTCAGTTAAGAAATACATTTCGAGATGTAGAGTTTGTGCAACATGCAAGCCGAGTAACCTACCTCAAGCTGGATTAATGGGTTCATTTAGGAACATTAATTTTCCTTGGCAAATGATATCTTTAGATCTTATTGGACCATATCCACGTAGTTATTCAGGTAATACGTATTGTTTGGTTGTTGTAGATTACTTCACCAAATTTCCTTTAGTTTGTCCTCTTCGAAAGGCTACAACTCCAGCCATATTGAAATTCTTAGAGGAACAAGTTTTCTTGCTTTTTGGTACTCCACAAATAGTTTCGTGTGACAATGGTCCACAATTCATTTCAAAAGCCTTTAAAGATCTTTTGAATAAATATAAGGTCCAAAAGATTTTCTACAATGCATCTTCTTATCATCCGCAAGCTAATCATACTGAACGGGTAAATCGCAGCATTGTTACTGCTCTTCGATCTTATACCTACACTGATCATAGGGCGTGGGATGAGTATATTCATTCAGTCGCTCAAGCCATTCGAACTTCTGTTCATGAAGTTACCCAATGTTCTCCAGCTTATATTAATTTTGGTAGACATGTTCCTTTGTCAGGTGATTATTTTGGATTAATTTCTGAGAATTTAACAACCCTTCCCCAAGTTTCGGAGAAACTTCATCATATGGATGATCTCCAAAATTTACCTCCAATCTTCGCTGACATTAGGAAGAAGTTGAAAGCTTCTTACCTTAGAAATCAGAGTCAGTATAATTTAAGGAAACGAAACATGCGATTCTTTATTGGCGATCGAGTTTTAAAGCGAAATTTTGTAAAGTCAAGTAAGGGTGATGCCATTTCTGCTAAGTTCTGCCAGAAATATATTCCTTGTACTGTCGTTCGAGTAATATCTCCTTTAGTATATGAATTAAAAGACAATTCGACAAATAGACGAATTGGTCAATTTCATATAAAGGATTTACTTCCAGACAATACCGTAGATGACTTAGCATCCTCTTCCTCAGATGAAGATTAACTTAAGTTTGTCTAATAAAGTTAATCTACCATTGTGATTATTATTGTTTTGGCTCGGTTTTGATTACGATTTGGTATTTGCTTGGAACTTTATTACTAATCACCAGACATTGTATATGTACAGCTTATTCCTTGCTTATTATTTGGTTATATAAGTTTAAATTATTAAGCCTTCTCATTCTTATTATTAGGTACACTTATCTTTGTTTACTTTATACTGGTATGGAACGATATTAAATACTACTATTATATATTTTGTTTGTTAATTTGATTATCATCTTTTGTTTATTTGGTTTGCCATTTTGGAAAGAATGTTGTGATTTTTTTTTGTGTATAGATTTAATCACTTTATTGGTCATAGTCATACTTTATTTTAATTAATATTCTGATGTACTATATGGGATGATTCTAAAATCAGTTACTAGGAACTATTTATATACTTAATTTTTAGGTTTTTTTGGTATACTCTTAGGTCATATGGACTATTTTGCCTGTGTATATTTGATTGAATATGTGGGTTCGAAGTTGTTGTTCAAACAAGTTGGCCACTATTGTTCAATGGATTTCGTGACTCCTCATTTTCATGGGAAAAATATACAGATGACTGGGCAGTACGATGTTTCATTCTTAATTAGCTAACGATCTTCAATTTGAATTCTATTTTGAACATTTTAGTTTTAATCTTGAGTCTTTCCAGACTATGTTCAATTATAATTACAAAAGATTTCCTTTAGCTGATTTCTTAGTCTCACTTATGTTAAGATATTCTTGACATTGCTATCTCTATGGTTAGCATAGTTAGATTGCTTTCTTTTTAGTAATTTATATTTTAGTCAACAAATCACTGTTTACAGTTGCATTTACTTCTTTCCTTAGGCATTCACTTATTGATTTTGGATTTAGAACTAGAACATATCCTGTTCTTTCTTAGTAATGTCAGAACGAATAAGTAATTTGCAGTTTCTACAGAAATTGGCCTGTTCGTTCTTGATATTTTGTTTGTTGATTACTTACTTATTTACTATTTACTTGATTACTTACTTCTTTAACTATTACTTTTTGGATATGTTGAGTAGTTATTATAGGTTTACTAAATGCCTTGTAACTCACTTATGTCTGATATTCTTATAAATCTGTTATAGCTACCTGCTATAGTTAGTGAATATCAGCATGAAATTATTTGTTTGATGTTGATTTAGATTCAATGATTTACTCTATGAATATTGTGGTTTAGGCACATATTACCGGATGTGGGTATATGTTGACCTAATTTATTTAGATTATTTGATTAGAGTGTGAGTTGGTTACCCATTTGCCTGGTCGATTATACCTTTGGATATGCTATTCTATAAATCTGTTGTCCACTGGTTGATCAATTTTGGATTTAGTGCCCAATTCAACACTTAAATTGGTTTATATATATATCTGGCATTTTTCTTATTGTTACTTTCTGGATTATTTGATTAGAGTAGGAGATTGGTGACTCATTTGCCTGGTTGATTATATCTTTGGATATGCTAATCTATAAATCTTTTGTCCACTGGTTGATCAATTTTGGATTTAGTGCCCAATTGAATACTTAAATTGGTGTATATATGTTTGGTATTTTTTTTACTTATAAATTGTGAATCGGTCCACACTTCTGCCTGATTGATTATCTTTGGATATGCTACTATAAATCTGTTGTTCACCGTACAGTCAATTTTGGAATCAGTGTCCGATTTCACATTATTTTGAGATACAGTATTTATCTTTACGACTATTTTAGGCTACATGAAAGCTTTAATGTAGTTTATGTACTTTAGATAATACATGACTTGTAAGTCACTTAGTAATATTTGGTTATCTTTGGATGTCTCCTCCTTTCTACATCATTGATAATCTGTGGTTAATTGTAATCTTGCGAATCGATATGGATTGTTCGGAAGTTAGTTTTTAAGTTAGTGTTTTTAGCTACATTTGGCAAACTAGTGCCATGGCTAAAAATTTAAATTTTAGATTGGTTTGTATCATTTGCTTCTACTACAATGATGGAAACTTTGGCTAACAAACAGTTAAGCGTCTGTTCGAGATATTGCCATGACGCACGGTTCATACCTATTCTATGATTGGTGTTAGATATGAAAAAAAAAAAAAATTTCATTTAAAATTTTTTTTTCTCCAAGTAAGAGGGGAATGTAACGAGTCCGTCACTTCAATAATTCTTTATTCACTTTAAATAAAATTTTTAAATCCATATCCTCTTAATAATTTCCTTAATTCTTAAGTTTTAAGTTGGTATTCAACATAGACACCAAGCGTCTATTTTTGCAATGATAGTTTAGCTAACGAAAAACAAGTGCTGATTGCTCACTTCTGCTTCGACGTTCGGTAGAGACACTTGGGTTTAGAGGTAGGGGCCAGAGAAGGCTTAAAGGTTTTTATTTAGAATATTAAAATTTTTTTAAGAAGAAGTTGCAGGAAGTTTTGGTTCGGTTTTTTTTGTGTCCTGTTGGTTTATAACCACTCTGAGCCGGTAAGTTTATCCAATTATCAATAAAATGAAAATATAAAAACCATCAGCTATTTTTGAGATCCTCCAGTATTGTCATTTTTCATTTGATTCGATATATTTATCTGAAATGTTTCCCATCATTTCATTAAGAAAATTCAACATGTAAATCGAAGGTGTTATTGATATAAAATCATATGTATTTTAATTTTACTTCCCGGCCCTAAAAAAAACATAATTATCTATATTTAAAACAATTTATTATCTATTAAGAGTATCGATAAAAATATTTTGTCGTATACCGTTCATTATATTATAAAATATATTATTATCCATATCATGCTTTTCCTGGAGACATTCCCATCGAGTTGGTGAAACATGGACCGGATGCTCTTTTGGAAAGCTTAGTGAATATTTTTAATAAATGCTTAATTGAAGGCCAAACGATTCCAGACGATTGGAATTTGGCCCACATTAGCCCCATTTATAAAAAGGGAGACAGAAAAGAATGCGGAAATTACAGAGGCATTAGCGTAACTAGCTCGCTGGGAAGGTTATATGGTCGTATATTGAAAAGAAGAATAGAAGAAGAGTATAAAGAAATTGAAGAACAAAGCGGCTTCAGAGCAGGAAGATCGTGCGTGGACAACACATTTACCCTTCAACAAGTAATTGAAAAACGAACAGCTCGAAACCTCCCTACGCATCTGGTATTTATAGATCTGGAGAAGGCTTATGATACAGTTCCTTTAAAACTCTTATTTAGTGTCTTGACGAAAACGGACCTTAGTAAAACATATCCAAAAGCAATACTGAACATCTATAAATGTCCTCAAAGCACTGTAAAAACAGGAAATACTTTCTCAAGGGTATTTACAGTAACGAAAGGCTTGAGACAAGGATGTTGTCTTTCCCCCACCCTATTCAAAATATATATCCAAGAAGCACTGCACCAGTGGAGACAAAAATGTGCGGGAATGGGGTTGAAGCTTAACAACCATTATCTGACAACGCTGTTCTTTGCAGATGATCAAGTACCAATTGCAAGCTGTGAAGAAGATGCAGATTATATGCTTAGAAAGCTCAAAGAGGAATACGAAAAATGGGGGATGAGTATGAATATGTCTAAAACAGAATATATGCGAATAGGCAGTGAAGACGAAGACCCGGATTTGGAAATTAGACAAATGAAAAGGTGCTACGAATACAAATATTTGGGAAGTATTATCTGCAGTAAAGGAACAACGGAACGAGATATAGACTATAGAGTGCAACAAGGCAGGAAGAGTGTTCAAATTCTGAATTCGATACTTTGGTCCAACAAAGCTACTATGAGAACTAAAATGACTATCTACAAAGTAATTGTAGAGCCCATTCTTACATATGGAGCAGAATGTTGGCAAATGACAGTAAAAGGAAAGAAAAAAGTTGACACGGTTGAAATGGACTACCTAAGAAGAGCTTGCCGTATATCAAGAGTAGAACGTATACCTAATTCTGAAATTAGAAGAAAAACATATAGAGTACATACAACTTCTGAAAGAATAGAAACTAGACAGTTAATATGGTATGGACACGTACAGAGGATGGACGACAACAGATGGCCAAAAAGAGCTATGGAATACAATCCAAGTAATAGAAGGAAACGAGGAAGACCAGCCAAGTCTTGGATACAAGGTGTTATGGAAACCATGAAAGACAGAGCCATTGATGAAGACACCTGGAGAGATAGAAAAAGATGGCGATCGAAATGCGGGAAGCGGCAGAAGCTGTAGGATCCCCGCTTATATATATATCATGCTTTTCGTTAAAATTGTCGATATAATTAATCCATTTTACTTAAAATACGGTCAAGCCATACGAAGGTCACATCATTTACAAAATCATTAAGTTTTTGTTTCCACACTTCATAAGTAACCTTTATAAAACCTTTTAATGTTCATAAACCTTGTTTTTTCCATACTCGGTATCAAGAGTAAGAAAGAACTCTAAAACAAATGTTTTTTTAGCCTACCTCTGGGAGTCAAGCAGAAGTCGAGGGAAGAATGTTTGATTTTGTTTTTTTTTGGATGTTTCAAGAAGAATTTTTAAGTTAATACCTGGTCGGAACTACACCTGGTTTCAGAGTTAATTTTTTTTTCTTTTGGACGTGGCTGTTCCCTAGAGGTCCAAATCTGGCCTTGTTATTCTCGGACAATTTGAGAAAGCAGCGAGAAGTATCTTCCTCCTTCAGAATATAAAATCTCGTAAACCTGTATTAAGTTTATTAGTTTTAATCTTTTTTATATTTTTTTTTACTTTAAATCATACTATTTTAAAATAATAATAAAAAAACCATCAGTTTTTTTTTCTAAAATAATATTTAATCATATTTAGGGACTAAGTAGGTTGAGGTTTTAAATCCTCCCGTTTAACTCATTTGTGCGATTTCTTGTGTACACATTTAATCTGAGAGTTATTTTTTGATATTTTATTATTATTACATATTTAAACCTTTGGACATCTATCCCTTTAGGATAGTGTCCTTATTACTTGTTAAGACATTTAATTGAAAGCCGAAATACAGAGTTACATCTCTAGTAGGCAAGTAAATTACCTTTTTAGGTATAGTCATTAAATTTGTTACTATATTTTATTATTTGTAAATTCAGTTTATCAAAGATCAGTTGTGTGTAACCAGGGTATTTTTCTTTGTATATAAGTAACTAGGTTGACTGTACATAATTGGTGGAGGGTAGCTATAAAAAAAAATATATTGTATATAATTGGATAGGGATTAAAATTTGTGGTGAATACTAAATAATTTTATTAATACCTGTTTCCCGTTTATTGCAGCAAATAGCTTTACAAGATACCTTGGAAGGTATATGTTATTACTTTCCTGGCGCCCAATCATATCTTAGAGCAACTTCCATAATTTACCACTTTCATTTACTTAATTTCTATTTTTTTTTAAGTATCTGTCCTTCTTATTCTCACTTTACGGTCTACGTAGGGCATGCAAATTGGCCGAATCCTCTTTTTGAGTGTCAAGTAATCATTCTCCGGCACATTCAGCTAGCCAGCTTTAATTTATTTGTTTTTGTTACATCAACCCCATTTGTTTTTGTTACACACTCTTCACCTCTCGACTCCTACCCATTAGTCGCTCCTTACAGCAGGCATGGCCTTCTTGCCACGGCCGTATTCTTATCTCTGCGAGCCGAAGGGACATACACACACACATACTCACACACACACACACACACACACACACGCACAGACGCACACACACACATGCACAGACGCACACACACACACATACACTCTTCACCTCTCCACTCCTACCCATTAGTCGCCACTTACGACAGGCATGGCCTTCTTGACTCGGCTGTATTCTTATCTCTGCGTGCTAAACGAAGACACATGCACACACACAGACACACACGCATACGCACACACACAATCATTCTTCACCTCTCGACTCCTACCCATTAGTCGCATCATACGACAGGCAGGGCCTTCTTGGCACGGCCGTGTTCTTATCTCTGCAAGCCGACCAGGCACACATACACACACACACACACACACACTAACACACACACACACACACACCTACACTCTTCCCTCTCGAGTTCTACCCATTAGTCGCTCCTTACAGCAGGCATGGCCGTCTTGCCACGGCCGTATTCTTATCTCTGCGAGCCGAACGGACACACACACACGCACGCACACACGCACACACACAAATACACTCTTCACCTCTCAACTCCTACCTATTAGTCGCCCATTACGACAGGCAGGGCCTTCTTGCCTTGGCCGTATTCTTATCTCTGCAAGCCGAACGGACACACACACATACACACACACTCACACACATACACTCTTAACCTCCCGACTCCTACCCATTAGTCGCCTTTTACGAAAGGCCGGGCCTTCTTGCCACAGCCGTGTTCTTATCTCTGCCAGCCGAACGGAGACACACACACTCACACACACGCACGCACACACACACACACATACACTCTTCACCTCTCGACTCCTAACAATTAGTCGCCCCTTACGACAGGCAGGACCTTCTTGATTCGGCCGTATTCTTATCTCTGCGAGACGAACAGACACACAAACACTCACACACACACGCACGAACACACGCACACACACACGCTCACCCGCACACACACACAAATACACTCTTCACCTCTCAACTCCTACATATTAGTTGCCCATTACGACAGGCAGGGCCTTCTTTCCTCGGCCGTATTCTTATCTCTGCGAGCCGCAGGGACCCACACACACATACACACACACACACACACATACTCACACACACACAAGTACACACACACATACACTCTTCACCTCTCGACTCCTACCCATTAGTCGCTCCTTACAGCAGGCATGGCCTTCTTGACACGGCCGTGTTCTTATCTCTGCGAGACGAACGGACTCACACACACACGCACGAACACACGCACACACACACGCTCACCCGCACACACACACAAATACACTCTTCACCTCTCAACTCCTACATATTAGTTGCCCATTACGACAGGCAGGGCCTTCTTTTCTCGGCCGTATTCTTATCTCTGCGAGCCGAAGGGACCCACACACACATACACACACACATACACATACTCACACACACACACAAGTACACATACAAATACACTCTTCACCTCTCAACTCCTACCAATTAGTCGCCCCTTACGACAGGCAGGCCTTCTTGCCTCGGCCGTATTCTTATCTCTGCGAGCCGAAGGGACACACACACACACACACATACAGACACACACTCACGCACACTCACACACACAGACACACGCACACATACACGTACACTCTTCACCTCTCGACTCCTACCCATTAGTCGCTCCTTACAGCAGGCATGGCTTTCTTGCCACGTTCGTATTCTTATCTCTGCGAGCCGAAGGGACCCACACACATATACACATACACCCACACACATACTCACACACACACATACTCACACACACACACGCACATAGACTCCTACCCATTAGTCGCCTCTTACGACAGGCAAGACCTTCTTGCCACGGCCGTATTCTTATCTCTGCGAGCCGAACGGACACACACACTCACACACACACGCACGCACACACGCACACACACAGGCACACC
>NC_092806.1:85813632-85836132 GCF_040954645.1 Diabrotica undecimpunctata | reverse complement strand
TCTTCACCTCCCGACTCCTACCCATTAGTCGCCTCTTACGAAAGGTCGGGCCTTCTTGCCACGGCCGTGTTCTTATCTCTGCGAGCCGAACGGACACACACACACACATACACTCTTCACCTCTCGACTCCTACCCATTAGTCGCCTCTTACGAGAGGCACGGCGTTCTTGCCACGGCCGTATTCTTATCTCTGCGAGCCGAACGCACACACACACGAACACAAGCACATACACACGTACACTTGTAACGAGTCCGTCCCTTCAATAATTCTTTATTCACTTTAAATAAAAATTTTAAATCCATATCCTCTTAATAATTTCCTTAATTCTTAAGTTTTAAGTTGGTATTCAACAGAGACACCAAGCGTCTATATTTGCAATGATAGTTTAGCTAACGAAAAACAAGTGCTGATTGCTCACTTCTGCTTCGACGTTCGGTAGAAACACTTGGGTTTAGAGGTAGGGGCCAGAGAAGGCATAAAAGGTTTTTATTTAGAATATTAAAATTTTTTTAAGAAGAAGTTGCAGGAAGTTTTGGTTCGGTTTTTTTGTGTCCTGTTGGTTTATAACCACTCTGAGCCGGTAAGTTTATCCAATTATCAATAAAATGAAAATATAAAAACCAACAGCCATTTTTGAGATCCTCCAGTATTGTCATTTTTCATTTGATTCGATATATTTATCTAAAATGTTTCCCATCATTTCATTAAGAAAATTCAACATGTAAATCGAAGGTGTTATTGATATAAAATCATATGTATTTTAATTTTACTTCCCGGCCCTAAAAAAAACATAATTATCTATATTTAAAACAATTTATTATCTATTAAGAGTATCGATAAAAATATTTTGTCGTATACCGTTCATTATATTATAAAATATATTATTATCCATATCATGCTTTTCGTTAAAATTGTCGATATAATTAATCCATTTTAAAATCCACAAGGAAACTAAGTTCCTGTGTTTGGCTGTATACCATATATTAAAAATTTTGAATAAAATCCTTTATAAAAAGGTATATAAAAAACCCAGTTGGGCTATGTTAAATTGGCAAAACGTTTTCGGAATAAGTATTCCATCATCAGTACCAAGTTAATACATGGATGTAGCCACTAAATATGGGGTTACAAACCCTTTAAAAATTGCTAATTGAAATTTAGTTTACATAATGTCTGTTTTACAATTTAGATGGTAAAGTTACCGTTGGATTGGTAACATGGTGACATATGACTCTGCAATCAATCATTGCAGAGTCATATGTCACCATGTTACCAATCCAACGGTAACTTTACCATCTAAATTGTAAAACAGACATTATGTAAACTAAATTTCAATTAGCAATTTTTAAAGGGTTTGTAACCCCATATTTAGTGGCTACATCCATGTATTAACTTGGTACTGATGATGGAATACTTATTCCGAAAACGTTTTGCCAATTTAACATAGCCCAACTGGGTTTTTTATATACCTTTTTATAAAGGATTTTATTCAAAATTTTTAATCCATTTTACTTAAAATACGGTCAAGCCATACGAAGGTCACATCATTTACAAAATCATTAAGTTTTTGCTTCCACACTTCATAAGTAATCTTTATAAAACCTTTCAAGGTTCATAAACCTTGTTTTTTCCATACTCGGTATCAAGAGTAAGAAAGAACTCTAAAACAAATGTTTTTTTAGCCTACCTCTGGGAGTCAAGCAGAAGTCGAGGGAAGAATGTTTGATTTTGTTTTTTTTGGATGATTCAAGAAGAATTTTTAAGTTAATACCTGGTCGGAACTACACCTGGTTCCAGAGTTGATTTTTTTCTTTTGGACGTGGCTGTTCCCTAGAGGTCCAAATCTGGCCTTGTTATTCTCGGACAATTTGAGAAAGCAGCGAGAAGTATCTTCCTCCTTCAGAATATAAAATCTCGTAAACCTGTATTAAGTTTATTAGTTTTAATCTTTTTTATATTTTTTTTTTACTTTAAATCATACTATTTTAAAATAATAATAAAAAACCATCAGTTTTTTTTTTCTAAAATAATATTTAATCATATTTAGGGACTAGTTGAGGTTTTAAATCCTCCCGTTTAACTAATTTGTGCGATTTCTTGTGTACACATTTAATCTGAGAGTTATTTTTTGATATTTTATTATTATTACATATTTAAACCTTTGGACATCTATCCCTTCAGGATAGTGTCCTTATTACTTGTTAAGACATTTAATTGAAAGCCGAAATACAGAGTTACATCTCTAGTAGGCAAGTAAATTACCTTTTTAGGTATAGTCAATAAATTTGTTACTATATTTTATTATTTGTAAATTCAGTTTATCAAAGATCAGTTGTGTGTAACCAGGGTATTTTTCTTTGTATATAAGTAACTAGGTTGACTGTACATAATTGGTGGAGGGTAGCTATAAAAAAAAATATATTGTATATACTTGGATAGGGATTAAAATTTGTGGTGAATACTAAATATTTTAATTAATACCTGTTTCCCGTTTATTGCAGCAAATAGCTTTACAAGATACCTTGGAAGGTATATGTTATTACTTTCCTGGCGCCCAATCATATCTTAGAGCAACTTCCATAATTTACCACTTTCATTTAGTTAATTTCTATATTTTTTTTTAAGTATCTGTCCTTCTTATTCTCACTTTACGGTCTACGTAGGGCATGCAAATTGGCTGAATCCTCTTTTTGAGTGTCAAGTAATCATTCTCCGGCACATTCAGCTAGCCAGCTTTAATTTATTTGTTTTTGTTACATCAACCCCATTTGTTTTTGTTACATTGGCGGTCCCAACGTGGTGCCTATTCTCAGTTAAAACCGTAACTTATATAGTTATTTTCTTTTCATTGCATAACATTTCTTACTATTTTTGATTCTTTCTTGTTGCTCCTTGTAACTTATGTATTAATTTTCTTTCTTTATTGGATTTACTATTTTAAGGTATACTTGTATTGCTGCAGTTATAGTCATATTTAAACCCTCACCTATTTTGATATCATTGTGTACAGTTTACTAGTTATTTACTATTTTTGTATGATAAAAAATTTAATTATTTAGACATTGCTATTTTTATATATTAGCCAATCTTAGTGTATTTTTGGTATTTAACTGCTGGTTGACCATATATTTGTTGAAACCACTGTATGTTGCTTTAGGGATTCAACTTTAAATATTTAACTTAACTTTACTTAATTCTTTTTAAACACTTAATTATATATAGATATATATTTTTTGGATAACTTTAGTTCCTTGATTGATTTTGTGGTGTGTTGGTACATATATATTCATATTTTTTTTAACTTTAGATTATTCTTCGATTGACTTTGTGGCGTGTTAGTACATTATTTCTTTTGTCTATCCTATATATTCATCTATTTTTTTTTGTTTTCATAATGTCTGCATTTAAGGTAGAACATTTGTTAGTGAAGGAATTGGATTACGAGTTAAGAATTAGGGACATCAATATTAATGAGTCTTCCAATGTTGATCTGAAACGCAAAATATTGCGTGGAGCTTTAAGGCAGGAAGAAGGAAACAGGAGTTTCCGACAGATTTCCGCCTCAAATATTCCTTTTGAGGTCCAACAACAGGAGATTGAAGAGACTGTGGATGATTTGGCGAAAAGGATAACCGATTTTAGAGGGACTGTCCAAGATAGCCTATATTCCAGGCTAATATCACGCCTAGCTCACATCTCAGGTCGTGTGCATTTATTATCTCGTTCAGATGATGCACAACAAATCTTCCAACGCTCTGTCTCTGCCCGAATCCTAAGTCTAGAGGGCGAACTTGATTCTCGAGTGAGTCCAATAGCAACATCAACTCCAATCGCTTCTGTCCAATAGGCAAATGCATTTCTACAACCCAAACCTGTTCAGGTTCATAAATGGGGCATTACATTTTCTGGTGAAGGTCATTATGACCAGGTTATTTCCTTTTTGGATCGAGTGGAATGTCTTCGTGTATCGAGAGGAGTGAGTGAAGATGATCTCTTCGCAGCGTCTGCAGAATTGTTTTCAGGTGCAGCTTTTACGTGGTTTATGAATAACCGCAATAATTTTTCAAATTGGTCTGATCTAGCTCAGAAACTTAAGTCTGATTTTCTACCTTATTCTTTTCAAGACGACCTTTTAGATCAAATTAAAAATCGTAAACAGAAGCCACACGAGTCTGTTACGATGTTCATTAATAATATTTTAGGTATGTGTAGTCGCCTTGAAACACCTCTGACAGATTCTGCAAAGATTAAGGTCATCCTGAAATGTCTATTGCCATTCTATCATCAGCAGTTGGCACTTGTAGAGATCACTAGTATAGCTGATATTACAGAGAAGTGTAAACGTTTAGAAGAAACTTTATCTTGGTCTTCTCACCTTCCATCTACTTCTGGACCTTCTTCTTTTAACTCTTCACGTCACCTAGATACTTCCAAACACCGTTCTTGGCAATCCAAAGGCCATGAACGTAATATTTCCGCATTAAGTTCTGTAGTTTGTTGGAATTGTCGTGAGTCTGGTCATACTTTTTATGATTGCGGTATCCCTCGTACCCGTATTTTCTGCCATGGTTGCGGTAAAGAAAATACTCTCAAACGTAATTGTTTTAAGTGTTCGGGAAACAAACGATCGGAGATCCGTCCCCTGAGCGTTTCTCCGTCCACACCCCCATCAGGGAGCCAAACCGATCCACCAAACACAGCAACTGTTCCGACCACGTCCAACCATTCAAACCCATCTTCCAGTCGAAAAGGAAAAGGGGTTTACACGAAAAAACCAACACACACCACACAAGATCACTCAAAAAAGTAACCTCCCAATCTAAAGCATTTGATTCGCATAGATTATCTTCCCCAAATTTTAGTGTTAAAGTAGTAGTGTAGTAGTTCCAGTATGTATACCAGAGTCTACCACAGGTCAGAAGGATTCTTTTATTTCTGATTCTTCTTGTTTTCCTATTGCATCCTCTGATTGTGTTGGTAGAGATAATAAATTTAGTTTGGTACCATTTAAAATTTTTGACCAATCAGATAATGGTTGTTTTGATTTGAATTCCTTATTAGTGAAGAAACATAATGATAATAGACCTTATCTTCCTATTAAGATTTTAGGACAATCTTATTTAGCTCTTTTAGATAGTGGCTCAAACATTTCTGTGATAGGTTCACATTCATTAGCTTTATTGAAAAAGGCTGAGATTTCTATTATGCCCATTTCTTCTCTGCATGTATCTACTGCAGATGGTACAGTTCAGTCTATTACAGGCAAATTTGAAACTGAAATTACAGTAGCAGATTTATGTAAGCAAATTACATTCTACATTATTCCCTCAGTTCAGAATTCTATCATTTTAGGTATGGATTTCTTAAATGCTTTTAATAGCACACTAAATTGTTCTAATTTTTCTTTTTCTGTTTCCCAATTGAATCTGTCTGTACTTAGTACTATTCAGGACTTTTCGAGTTTATCTAGTCTCGAACAAAGACAATTAGAGAATATGATCTCTAAATTTGTATCTCTTTCATCAAAAGACAAGTTAGGTCGTACCTCCTTAATATCTCATACTATCGAGGTGGGAGATACCACACCTTTTCGACAATATCAGTATCCTATTCCTCAGGCATGGCAAGTTGACTTGGAAAAGGAAATCGATTCCATGTTAGAGTTGAAAATCATTGAACCTTCCACGTCTTCTTACTGTAGTCCACTGTAGTTAACAAAGAAAAAAGATGGATCTTTTAGGGTCTGCTTCGATGGTCGAAAGTTGAATAGTATTACTTCAAACCGGGATGCTTATCCTATTCCCCGAATAGATGTCATTTTAAGTAAACTTCAGAATGCTAAGTACATTTCTTCTATCGACCTATCTAAAGCTTTTCTTCAAATACCTTTAAGTGAAGAAAGTAAAAAGTATACAGCTTTTGCAGTCAGTGGGAAAGGATTATTCCAGTTTGTCACTATGCCTTTCGGTCTTGTTTCAGCTCCTCAGACAATGTGTCGTTTGATGGATTTAGTCATTGGTCCTCAATTAGAGCCCTATGTTTTTTATTATTTGGATGACATTTTGGTTGTCACTCCTGATTTTTCACTTCATATGGAAATTTTAGATAAGTTGTTTTTACGTCTCAATGAGGCTAACTTGACTATTAATTTAGATAAGTGTCAGTTTTGTCGTCCTAGTCTTAAATTTTTAGGATATGTAGTCGATCGTAAAGGTTTAAGGACAGATCCTGATAAAGTTACAGCCATTAAGGATTTTCCTATACCTAAGACTACCACCCAAGTCCGTAGGATATTGGGAATGTGTGGATATTATCGTCGGTTTGTTCCGTCTTATTCTACTTTGTTGTCCCCCCTTACAGATTTGCTTCAAAATAGGAAAAAAGGCCAAACTATTACATGGACTTCAGAAGCCGATGATGCTTTCCGGCGTATAAAAGAAGCTCTTACTAATGCTCCTGTCATGACGTCTCCGAATTTTAAAGAGCATTTTTACCTCATGACAGATTGTTCCAACACTGCTTCAGGTGGTGTACTATTTCAGATAAAGGATGGTTCGGAACACCCAATAGCTTATACCAGCAAAAAGCTTAATAAAGCACAAAAAAATTATTCCACCACAGAAAGAGAACTTCTTGCAATTATTCATGGTCTTGATGCCTTTCGATACTATCTTGAAGGTCGTAAGTTTACTATCATTACAGATCATAGTTCTTTATTATGGTTACATTCTATGAAAAATCCGTCACAGCGTTTGTCCCGTTGGATTTGTAGGCTTTCTGTTTTTGATTATAGTATTGTGCATCGCAAAGCCAATGGTGTTGTGGTTGCAGACGCGTTGTCACGAACGTTCGATATCAATCTTTTAGATCTGTCCACTTTATTTCCAGATAATTGGTATCGAAAGATGATTCATAATGTCACCCAAGAATCTAGTAGATATCCTGATTTCAAGGTGGAAAATAATATCCTTTATAAACACGTTATCAGTCCTGTCGAATCTTTATCGAATATGTCTGATTGGAAAATAGTAGTCCCAACAGCTAATAGGGATGAAGTGTTAAAAACCTTTCATGATGATTTGACATCAGGTCACTTTGGTTTCTACAAAACTTTTAGTAAGATAGCTGAGCTATATTACTGGCCTGGTTTGCGCAACTCAGTTAAGAAATACATTTCGAGATGTAGAGTTTGTGCAACATGCAAGCCGAGTAACCTACCTCAAGCTGGATTAATGGGTTCATTTAGGAACATTAATTTTCCTTGGCAAATGATATCTTTAGATCTTATTGGACCATATCCACGTAGTTATTCAGGTAATACGTATTGTTTGGTTGTTGTAGATTACTTCACCAAATTTCCTTTAGTTTGTCCTCTTCGAAAGGCTACAACTCCAGCCATATTGAAATTCTTAGAGGAACAAGTTTTCTTGCTTTTTGGTACTCCACAAATAGTTTCGTGTGACAATGGTCCACAATTCATTTCAAAAGCCTTTAAAGATCTTTTGAATAAATATAAGGTCCAAAAGATTTTCTACAATGCATCTTCTTATCATCCGCAAGCTAATCATACTGAACGGGTAAATCGCAGCATTGTTACTGCTCTTCGATCTTATACCTACACTGATCATAGGGCGTGGGATGAGTATATTCATTCAGTCGCTCAAGCCATTCGAACTTCTGTTCATGAAGTTACCCAATGTTCTCCAGCTTATATTAATTTTGGTAGACATGTTCCTTTGTCAGGTGATTATTTTGGATTAATTTCTGAGAATTCAACAACCCTTCCCCAAGTTTCGGAGAAACTTCATCATATGGATGATCTCCAAAATTTACCTCCAATCTTCGCTGACATTAGGAAGAAGTTGAAAGCTTCTTACCTTAGAAATCAGAGTCAGTATAATTTAAGGAAACGAAACATGCGATTCTTTATTGGCGATCGAGTTTTAAAGCGAAATTTTGTAAAGTCAAGTAAGGGTGATGCCATTTCTGCTAAGTTCTGCCAGAAATATATTCCTTGTACTGTCGTTCGAGTAATATCTCCTTTAGTATATGAATTAAAAGACAATTCGACAAATAGACGAATTGGTCAATTTCATATAAAGGATTTACTTCCAGACAATACCGTAGATGACTTAGCATCCTCTTCCTCAGATGAAGATTAACTTAAGTTTGTCTAATAAAGTTAATCTACCATTGTGATTATTATTGTTTTGGCTCGGTTTTGATTACGATTTGGTATTTGCTTGGAACTTTATTACTAATCACCAGACATTGTATATGTACAGCTTATTCCTTGCTTATTATTTGGTTATATAAGTTTAAATTATTAAGCCTTCTCATTCTTATTATTAGGTACACTTATCTTTGTTTACTTTATACTGGTATGGAACGATATTAAATACTACTATTATATATTTTGTTTGTTAATTTGATTATCATCTTTTGTTTATTTGGTTTGCCATTTTGGAAAGAATGTTGTGATTTTTTTTTGTGTATAGATTTAATCACTTTATTGGTCATAGTCATACTTTATTTTAATTAATATTCTGATGTACTATATGGGATGATTCTAAAATCAGTTACTAGGAACTATTTATATACTTAATTTTTAGGTTTTTTTGGTATACTCTTAGGTCATATGGACTATTTTGCCTGTGTATATTTGATTGAATATGTGGGTTCGAAGTTGTTGTTCAAACAAGTTGGCCACTATTGTTCAATGGATTTCGTAACTCCTCATTTTCATGGGAAAAATATACAGATGACTGGGCAGTACGATGTTTCATTCTTAATTAGCTAACGATCTTCAATTTGAATTCTATTTTGAACATTTTAGTTTTAATCTTGAGTCTTTCCAGACTATGTTCAATTATAATTACAAAAGATTTCCTTTAGCTGATTTCTTAGTCTCACTTATGTTAAGATATTCTTGACATTGCTATCTCTATGGTTAGCATAGTTAGATTGCTTTCTTTTTAGTAACTTATATTTTAGTCAACAAATCACTGTTTACAGTTGCATTTACTTCTTTCCTTAGGCATTCACTTATTGATTTTGGATTTAGAACTAGAACATATCCTGTTCTTTCTTAGTAATGTCAGAACGAATAAGTAATTTGCAGTTTCTACAGAAATTGGCCTGTTCGTTCTTGATATTTTGTTTGTTGATTACTTACTTATTTACTATTTACTTGATTACTTACTTCTTTAACTATTACTTTTTGGATATGTTGAGTAGTTATTATAGGTTTACTAAATGCCTTGTAACTCACTTATGTCTGATATTCTTATAAATCTGTTATAGCTACCTGCTATAGTTAGTGAATATCAGCATGAAATTATTTGTTTGATGTTGATTTAGATTCAATGATTTACTCTATGAATATTGTGGTTTAGGCACATATTACCGGATGTGGGTATATGTTGACCTAATTTATTTAGATTATTTGATTAGAGTGTGAGTTGGTTACCCATTTGCCTGGTCGATTATACCTTTGGATATGCTATTCTATAAATCTGTTGTCCACTGGTTGATCAATTTTGGATTTAGTGCCCAATTCAACACTTAAATTGGTTTATATATATATCTGGCATTTTTCTTATTGTTACTTTCTGGATTATTTAATTAGAGTAGGAGATTGGTGACTCATTTGCCTGGTTGATTATATCTTTGGATATGCTAATCTATAAATCTTTTGTCCACTGGTTGATCAATTTTGGATTTAGTGCCCAATTGAATACTTAAATTGGTGTATATATGTTTGGTATTTTTTTTACTTATAAATTGTGAATCGGTCCACACTTCTGCCTGATTGATTATCTTTGGATATGCTACTATAAATCTGTTGTTCACCGTACAGTCAATTTTGGAATCAGTGTCCGATTTCACATTATTTTGAGATATAGTATTTGTCTTTACGACTATTTTAGGCTACATGAAAGCTTTAATGTAGTTTATGTACTTTAGATAATACATGACTTGTAAGTCACTTAGTAATATTTGGTTATCTTTGGATGTCTCCTCCTTTCTACATCATTGATAATCTGTGGTTAATTGTAATCTTGCGAATCGATATGGATTGTTCGGAAGTTAGTTTTTAAGTTAGTGTTTTTAGCTACATTTGGTAAACTAGTGCCATGGCTAAAAATTTAAATTTTAGATTGGTTTGTATCATTTGCTTCTACTACAATGATGGAAACTTTGGCTAACAAACAGTTAAGCGTCTGTTCGAGATATTGCCATGACGCACGGTTCATACCTATTCTATGATTGGTGTTAGATATGAAAAAAAAAAAATTTCATTTAAAATTTTTTTTTCTCCAAGTAAGAGGGGAATGTAACGAGTCCGTCACTTCAATAATTCTTTATTCACTTTAAATAAAATTTTTAAATCCATATCCTCTTAATAATTTCCTTAATTCTTAAGTTTTAAGTTGGTATTCAACAGAGACACCAAGCGTCTATTTTTGCAATGATAGTTTAGCTAACGAAAAACAAGTGCTGATTGCTCACTTCTGCTTCGACGTTCGGTAGAGACACTTGGGTTTAGAGGTAGGGGCCAGAGAAGGCTTAAAAGTTTTTATTTAGAATATTAAAATTTTTTTAAGAAGAAGTTGCAGGAAGTTTTGGTTCGGTTTTTTTTGTGTCCTGTTGGTTTATAACCACTCTGAGCCGGTAAGTTTATCCAATTATCAATAAAATGAAAATATAAAAACCATCAGCCATTTTTGAGATCCTCCAGTATTGTCATTTTTCATTTGATTCGATATATTTATCTGAAATGTTTCCCATCATTTCATTAAGAAAATTCAACATGTAAATCGAAGGTGTTATTGATATAAAATCATATGTATTTTAATTTTACTTCCCGGCCCTAAAAAAAACATAATTATCTATATTTAAAACAATTTATTATCTATTAAGAGTATCGATAAAAATATTTTGTCGTATACCGTTCATTATATTATAAAATATATTATTATCCATATCATGCTTTTCCTGATGACATTCCCATCGAGTTGGTGAAACATGGACCGGATGCTCTTTTGGAAAGCTTAGTGAATATTTTTAATAAATGCTTAATTGAAGGCCAAACGATTCCAGACGATTGGAATTTGGCCCACATTAGCCCCATTTATAAAAAGGGAGACAGAAAAGAATGCGGAAATTACAGAGGCATTAGCGTAACTAGCTCGCTGGGAAGGTTATATGGTCGTATATTGAAAAGAAGAATAGAAGAGGAGTATAAAGAAATTGAAGAACAAAGCGGCTTCAGAGCAGGAAGATCGTGCGTGGACAACACATTTACCCTTCAACAAGTAATTGAAAAACGAACAGCTCGAAACCTCCCTACGCATCTGGTATTTATAGATCTGGAGAAGGCTTATGATACAGTTCCTTTAAAACTCTTATTTAGTGTCTTGACGAAAACGGACCTTAGTAAAACATATCCAAAAGCAATACTGAACATCTATAAATGTCCTCAAAGCACTGTAAAAACAGGAAATACTTTCTCAAGGGTATTTACAGTAACGAAAGGCTTGAGACAAGGATGTTGTCTTTCCCCCACCCTATTCAAAATATATATCCAAGAAGCACTGCACCAGTGGAGACAAAAATGTGCGGGAATGGGGTTGAAGCTTAACAACCATTATCTGACAACGCTGTTCTTTGCAGATGATCAAGTACTAATTGCAAGCTGTGAAGAAGATGCAGATTATATGCTTAGAAAGCTCAAAGAGGAATACGAAAAATGGGGGATGAGTATGAATATGTCTAAAACAGAATATATGCGAATAGGCAGTGAAGACGAAGACCCGGATTTGGAAATTAGACAAATGAAAAGGTGCTACGAATACAAATATTTGGGAAGTATTATCTGCAGTAAAGGAACAACGGAACGAGATATAGACTATAGAGTGCAACAAGGCAGGAAGAGTGTTCAAATTCTGAATTCGATACTTTGGTCCAACAAAGCTACTATGAGAACTAAAATGACTATCTACAAAGTAATTGTAGAGCCCATTCTTACATATGGAGCAGAATGTTGGCAAATGACAGTAAAAGGAAAGAAAAAAGTTGACACGGTTGAAATGGACTACCTAAGAAGAGCTTGCCGTATATCAAGAGTAGAACGTATACCTAATTCTAAAATTAGAAGAAAAACAGATAGAGTACATACAACTTCTGAAAGAATAGAAACTAGACAGTTAATATGGTATGGACACGTACAGAGGATGGACGACAACAGATGGCCAAAAAGAGCTATGGAATACAATCCAAGTAATAGAAGGAAACGAGGAAGACCAGCCAAGTCTTGGATACAAGGTGTTATGGAAACCATGAAAGACAGAGCCATTGATGAAGACACCTGGAGAGATAGAAAAAGATGGCGATCGAAATGCGGGAAGCGGCAGAAGCTGTAGGATCCCCGCTTATATATATATATATCATGCTTTTCGTTAAAATTGTCGATATAATTAATCCATTTTACTTAAAATACGGTCAAGCCATACGAAGGTCACATCATTTACAAAATCATTAAGTTTTTGCTTCCACACTTCATAAGTAACCTTTATAAAACCTTTTAATGTTCATAAACCTTGTTTTTTCCATACTCGGTATCAAGAGTAAGAAAGAACTCTAAAACAAATGTTTTTTTAGCCTACCTCTGGGAGTCAAGCAGAAGTCGAGGGAAGAATGTTTGATTTTGTTTTTTTTTGGATGTTTCAAGAAGAATTTTTAAGTTAATACCTGGTCGGAACTACACCTGGTTTCAGAGTTGATTTTTTTCTTTTGGACGTGGCTGTTCCCTAGAGGTCCAAATCTGGCCTTGTTATTCTCGGACAATTTGAGAAAGCAGCGAGAAGTATCTTCCTCCTTCAGAATATAAAATCTCGTAAACCTGTATTAAGTTTATTAGTTTTAATCTTTTTTATATTTTTTTTTACTTTAAATCATACTGTTTTAAAATAATAATAAAAAAACCATCAGTTTTTTTTTCTAAAATAATATTTAATCATATTTAGGGACTAAGTAGGTTGAGGTTTTAAATCCTCCCGTTTAACTCATTTGTGCGATTTCTTGTGTACACATTTAATCTGAGAGTTATTTTTTGATATTTTATTATTATTACATATTTAAACCTTTGGACATCTATCCCTTCAGGATAGTGTCCTTATTACTTGTTAAGACATTTAATTGAAAGCCGAAATACAGAGTTACATCTCTAGTAGGCAAGTAAATTACCTTTTTAGGTATAGTCATTAAATTTGTTACTATATTTTATTATTTGTAAATTCAGTTTATCAAAGATCAGTTGTGTGTAACCAGGGTATTTTTCTTTGTATATAAGTAACTAGGTTGACTGTACATAATTGGTGGAGGGTAGCTATAAAAAAAAATATATTGTATATAATTGGATAGGGATTAAAATTTGTGGTGAATACTAAATAATTTTATTAACCCTAGAAAGGTGGACTATTATTTACTGACAGTTATGGTGGACTATCGTAATTTTTACATCTAACAAAAAATTGAAAAAAAAATACAAATATAATTATAAACACTTTTATTACAATAAATTAGAAAAAATGTAAGTATTAGTAAGTGGTACACATATAAATAAAGTCGATGTACACTACTCGTTTGCACACATTGTACATATATTACCTCGGTGTTCGCCACATATAGCGTGATGGCATTGGTTGCAATATGTGGTAGTCATGCGCCTCTTTTTACTCGGACAATGGAAACATGCCTTGCGTTTCTTTTTTTCAGGTAACGGACGTTCAACTTCTTCGGAAATTTTGAGGACATCTTTAATATTTTGCTTAAGATTTCGACGTAAAGTTGGAATACACAATCGTTCTCTCAGCCAGGGTTCGGCGAGATGACGAGCCAATTCAACCATATATTCGTATCTGGATAAAACTGTTCTGTTTGCTTTTAATGTGTTTGTGGTGTAAATAACATACGAGTTAATACTTGCAATATTTATCATATTATAGAAGATACACAAAGGCCATCTCCTCGTTTTACGACCCGCATTCATATTCGAACACATTTGATCAAATGTATCCACTCCGCCTTTTGTTCCATTATAATCAGTTATTATAGTGGGTTTGCCATTTATTTTGGAAACATCAGCACCTTCGTGAAGTGTTGAAAGAAGTAAAACTACCTTATTTTTCTTTGGCATATATGATACCAATGTCTTTCTTTTATCAAAACAAAACATAGATGTATTGGGGACTCTGTTCTTTACATTTAACAATTCCTGTGGAATTTCTCTTTTATTTTTGCGAAGAGTTCCGATAATTGTCAGTTTGTACTGATCTTTTAATAACTCCTCTGCTAAGCTAACTGATGTAAACCAGTTGTCCATGGTAATATTTCTGTTACTACCATGAACTGATTTTGTAAGTTCCTTTACAAAATATGTACCCAACGGCAAACCATTTGTATTGGTTTTCTTGCCTAAATAAGGAATAGCATCGATCATATATTTCGAAGAGCTGTCACACATCATTACGATTTTAAGACCATACGAATTAGGTTTATCAGGTAAATACATTCGAAAAGGGCAACGTCCTCGAAATCCTACTAACTGTTCATCAATAGTCAAATAGGATGAAGGTGTATATGATTCTCTGCAGGTGGTAATAAAAATGTCCCATATTTCGCGTATATGCGCAAAAGGATCATCTTGCTGCCTTTCTTTTCGTGTTTCTTTTTCATCAAACCTAAGACAGTTTATGAGATATTTAAAACGCTGACCACTCATGCAAGCCTGATAAAATTTTCCTGATATATTACTGTCAAACATATATTTCACAGATAGATGACTGTCTTTATTTGCTGCAGACATTATCAAAATTGCCAATAAAGCTTGTAGCTCATTTTTACTCATGTCAGAAATATTAGGACGACTGGCATATTTTTTAGATTGTCTTGTAATTTCAGTATTTGAGTGTAACAGAGTACGACATAATATATCCTCTGAAAAAAAATGTAAGAAATATTCTTCAACTTTTGTGTAGTTTTTGGCATTTCCTTTGGGACCAGCTATAAAATGAATAATATTTCTAGCTGCCGTTCTTTTTGACAATGAAGGTATTTTGTTTGACCACTTATGCCCGTTTTTACCTTTTAGAGCCTTTCCCGGATTTACAATAAACTGAGAAACAGTGGAGTTCTCACCTGATGTTCCAGGTACTTCTTCTGTAGATTTTTCGCTTTCCACCACTATTGCTTTTATATCTGCATCCATTAAATTTACAGATGAACTGGATACACTGGATGGCTGGAAAATTTTGGAATTATCACTATTTTTAGAGTCATCTTCTTCATCTGAATCGTCCGATTCAAACTCCAAAGCATCTTCTTCTAACTCCCAGTCACTTCCACTATCTTCAAAAGGTTCCTGCTCACTATCTTCACCATTCATTATACGCTGTATTTCATCGTTTATTTCACTTGCCGTTAAAGGTTTTCGTGATGACATAGTGCTACAATTAAATAAAATAATATTTACTACAAATATAAAAAAGAATTAGATAATGACTTACCAAAAACGTCACCGGCGTCCAAATAAACTTGAGAGAAAAAAACTAACGTAGAAGGTGGACTTTCGTAAAATTGACGACGTGCCCTCAAAAAATCTAATACATAAATACAGTAGTGGAGAAACGCACTCACCGCCTGTTAAATCAAGACTAAAGAAACAGCTACTGAGAAGTGTATGGGCAGAGGTTACGCGACTGCACCCGAACTGCGGCGAAAACCGAGGAGCGTCGTCAAATTTACGATAGTCCACCTTTCTAGGGTTAATACCTGTTTCCCGTTTATTGCAGCAAATAGCTCTACAAGATACCTTGGAAGGTATATGTTATTACTTTCCTGGCGCCCAATCATATCTTAGAGCAACTTCCATAATTTACCACTTTCATTTACTTAATTTCTATTTTTTTTTAAGTACCTGTCCTTCTTATTCTCACTTTACGGTCTACGTAGGGCATGCAAATTGGCCAAATCCTCTTTTTGAGTGTCAAGTAATCATTCTCCGGTACATTCAGCTAGCCAGCTTTAATTTATTTTTTTTTGTTACATCAACCCCATTTGTTTTTGTTACACACTCTTCACCTCTCGACTCCTACCCATTAGTCGCTCCTTACAGCAGGCATGGCCTTCTTGCCACGGCCGTATTCTTATCTCTGCGAGCCGAAGGGACATACACACACACACATACTCACACACACACACACACACACGCACAGACGCACACACACACATGCACAGACGCACACACACACATACACTCTTCACCTCTCCACTCCTACCCATTAGTCGCCACTTACGACTGGCATGGCCTTCTTGACTCGGCTGTATTCTTATCTCTGCGTGCTAAACGAAGACACATGCACACACACAGACACACACGCATACGCACACACACACAATCATTCTTCACCTCTCGACTCCTACCCATTAGTCGCCTCATACGACAGGCAGGGCCTTCTTGGCACGGCCGTGTTCTTATCTCTGCAAGCCGACCAGGCACACATACACACACACACACACTAACACACACACACACACCTACACTCTTCCCTCTCGAGTTCTACCCATTAGTCGCTCCTTACAGCAGGCATGGCCGTCTTGCCACGGCCGTATTCTTATCTCTGCGAGCCGAACGGACACACACACACTCACACACACACGCACGCACACACGCACACACACAAATACACTCTTCACCTCTCAACTCCTACCTATTAGTCGCCCATTACGACAGGCAGGGCCTTCTTGCCTTGGCCGTATTCTTATCTCTGCAAGCCGAACGGACACACACACATACACACACACTCACACACATACACTCTTAACCTCCCGACTCCTACCCATTCGTCGCCTTTTAAGAAAGGCCGGGCCTTCTTGCCACAGCCGTGTTCTTATCTCTGCCAGCCGAACAGAGACACACACACTCACACACACGCACACACACACACACACATACACTCTTCACCTCTCGACTCCTAACAATTAGTCGCCCCTTACGACAGGCAGGACCTTCTTGATTCGGCCGTATTCTTATCTCTGCGAGACGAACAGACACACAAACACTCACACACACACGCACGAACACACGCACACACACACGCTCACCCGCACACACACACAAATACACTCTTCACCTCTCAACTCCTACATATTAGTTGCCCATTACGACAGTCAGGGCCTTCTTTCCTCGGCCGTATTCTTATCTCTGCGAGCCGCAGGGACCCACACACACATACACACACACACACATACTCACACACACACAAGTACACACACACATACACTCTTCACCTCTCGACTCCTACCCATTAGTCGCTCCTTACAGCAGGCATGGCCTTCTTGACACGGCCGTGTTCTTATCTCTGCGAGACGAACGGACTCACACACACTCACACACACACGCACGAACACACGCACACACACACGCTCACCCGCACACACACACAAATACACTCTTCACCTCTCAACTCCTACATATTAGTTGCCCATTACGACAGGCAGGGCCTTCTTTTCTCGGCCGTATTCTTATCTCTGCGAGCCGAAGGGACCCACACACACATACACATACACACACACATACACATACTCACACACACACACACACACAAGTACACATACAAATACACTCTTCACCTCTCAACTCCTACCAATTAGTCGCCCCTTACGACAGGCAGGCCTTCTTGCCTCGGCCGTATTCTTATCTCTGCGAGCCGAAGGGACACACACACACATACAGACACACACTCACGCACACTCACACACACAGACACACGCACACACGCACACATACACGTACACTCTTCACCTCTCAACTCCTACCCATTAGTCGCTCCTTACAGCAGGCATGGCCTTCTTGCCACGTTCGTATTCTTATCTCTGCGAGCCGAAGGGACCCACACACATATACACATACACCCACACACATACTCACACACACACATACTCACACACACACACACGCACATACGCACACACACATACACTCTTCACCTCTCGACTCCTACCCATTAGTCGCCTCTTACGACAGGCAAGACCTTCTTGCCACGGCCGTATTCTTATCTCTGCGAGCCGAACGGACACACACACTCACACACACACGCACGCACACACGCACACACACAGGCACACCCGCACACACACACAAATACACTCTTCACTTCTCAACTCCCACCTATTAGTCGCCCATTACGACAGGCAGGGCCTTCTTGCCTCGGCCGTATTCTTATCTCTGCAAGCCGAATGGAGTCACACACATACACACACACACTCACACACATACACTCTTCACCTCTCGACTCCTACCCATTAGTCGACTCTTACGATAGGCATAGTGTTCTTGCCTCGGCAGTCTTCTTATCTCTGCGAGCCGAACGGACACACACTCACGCACACACACACACATACACTCTCCACCTCTCGACTCCTACCCATTAGTCGCCTCTTACGATAGGCAGGGCCTTCTTACTACGTCCGTGTTCTTATCTATGCGAGCTGAACGAAGACACACGCGCACACACAGACACACACGCACACACATACAATAATTCTTCACCTCTCGACTCCTACCCATTAGTCGCCCCTTACGACAGGCAGGACCTTCTTGGCACGGCCGTGTTCTTATCTCTGCGAGCCGACCAGACACACAAACACACACACACACAGTAGCACACACACACACCTACACTCTTCACCACTCGACTCCTACCCATTGGTCGCTTCTTACGGCAGGCATGGCCTTCTTGCCACGGCGGTATTCTTATCTCTGCGAGCCAAGGGGACACACACACATACACACACATACTCATACACGCACACACACACGCACACACACATACAATCATCACTTCTCGCCTCCTACCCATTAGTCGCTTCTTACGACAGGCAGGGCCTTCTTGCCACGGCCGTGTTCTTATCTCTGCGAGCCGAACGGACACAGACACACTTACACACACAGGCACGCTTACACGCACACACGCCTACACGCACACACACAAATACACTCTTCACCTATCGACTCCTACTCATTAGTTGCCTCTTACGACAGGCATGGCCTTCTTGCCAGGGCCGTATTCTTATCTCTGCGAGCCGAAGGGGCACACACATACACACACAAACACACAATCACGCACACACACACGCACACACACAAACACACATACACTCTTCATCCCTCAACTCCTACCCATTAGTCGCCTGTTACGACAGGCAGGGCCTTCTTGCCACGGCCGTGTTCTTATCTCTGCGAGCCGAACGGTCACACACATAGATACACACACACACTCACACACGCACACACACACACACACACACACACACACGCACAGACACACATACACTCTTCATCTCTCGACTCCTAACAATTAGACGCCTCTTACGACAGGCAGGGCCTTCGTGCCTCGGCCGTATTCTTATCTCTGCAAGCCGAACGGACACACACACACATACACACACACTCATACACGCACAACCACGCACACACGCACACACACATACAATCTTCACATCTCGACTCCTACCCCTTAGTCGCCTCTTACGATACGCATGGCCTTCCTGCCTTGGCCGTATTCTTATCTCTGCGAGCCGAAGGGACACACACACACCAATACACATAGACACACACATACTTACACACTCACACACAAGCACACACGCACACACAAATACACTCTTTACCTCTCGACGCCTTCATATTAGTCGACTCTTACGACAGGCATTGCCTTCTTGCCACAGCCGTATTCTTATCTCCGGGAGCCGAAGGGGCACACACACACACATACACACACACACACAATCACGCACACACATACACACATACACTCTTCACTTCTCAACTCCTACCTATTAGTCGCCCCTTACGACAGGCAGGTCCCTGTTGCCTCGGCCGTATTCTTATCTCTGCGAGCCGAATTGACACACACACACACATACACACACACACTCACGCACACACACACACACACACACGCACACACACACATAAACTTTTCACCTCTCGACTCCTACCCATTGGTCGCCTCTTACGACAGGCAGGGCCTTCTTGCCACGGCCATATTCTTATCTCTGCGAGCCGAATGGACACACACACATACACTCTTCACCTCTGGACTCCTACCCATTAGTCGCCACTTACGAAAGGCCGGGCCTTCTTGCCACGGCCGTGTTCTTATCTCTGCGAGCCGAACGGACACACACACACACACTCACATACACACACGCACACACAGACACAAGCACACACGCACACACACACAAATACACTCTTCACTTCTCAACTCCCACCTATTAGTCGCCCATTACGACAGGCAGGGCCTTCTTGCCTCGGCCGTATTCTTATCTCTGCAAGCCGAATGGACACACACACATACACACACACACACTCACACACATACACTCTTTACCTCTGGACTCCTACCCATTAGTCGCGTTTTACGAAAGGCCGGGCCTTCTTGCCACGGCCATGCACACATACACACACACACACTTACACTCACGCAAGCACACACGCACACACACACATACACACACACACGCACACACACACACACACCTACACTCTTCACCTCTCGACTCCTACCCATTAGTCGCTCCTTACAGCAGGGATGGCCTTCTTGCCACGGCCGTATTCTTATCTCTGCGAGCCGAACGGACACACACACACTCACACACACACGCACACACACACACACACATACACTCTTCACCTCTCGACTCCTACCCATTAGTCGCCTCCTACGACAGGCATGGCCTTCTTGCCATATCCGTATTCTTATCTCTACGAGCCGAAGAGATACACAAACACACATACACACACACAATCACGCACACACACAAACGCACACACGCACACACACATACACTCTTCACCTCTCGACTCCTACCCATTAGTCGCCTCTTACGATAGGCAGGATCTTCTTGACACGGCCGTATTCTTATCTCTGCAAGCCGAACGGACACACTTACACACACACACACTCACACTCATACACTCTTCACCTCTTGACTCCTACCCATTAGTCACCCCTTACGACAGGCAGGGCCTTCTTGCCTGCGTTGTATTCTTATCTCTGCAAGCCGAACGAACACACTCACACACACATACACTCTTCACCTCTCGACTCTTACCCATTAGTCGCCTCTTACGACAGGCATGGCCTTCTTGCCTCTGCCGTATTCTTATCTCTGCAAGCCGAACGGACACACACACATACACACACACACTCACACAAATACACTCTTCACCTCCCGACTCCTAACCATTAGTCGCCTCTTACGAAAAGCCGGGCCTTCTCGCCACGGCCGTGTTCTTATCTCTGCGAGCCGAACGGACACACTTACATACACACACACACTCACACTCATACACTCTTCACCTCTCGACTCCTAGCCATTAGTCACCCCTTACGACAGGGAGCTCCTTCTTGCCTGGGTTGTATTCTTATCTCTGCAAGCCGAACTTACACACAAACACACACATACACTCTTCACCTCTCGACTCTTACCCATTAGTCGCCTCTTACGACAGGCATGGCCTTCGTGCCTCGGCCGTATTCTTATCTCTGCAAGCCGAACGGACACACACACACATACACACACACTCATACACGCACAACCACGCACACACGCACACACACATACAATCTTCACATCTCGACTCCTACCCCTTAGTCGCCTCTTACGATACGCATGGCCTTCCTGCCTTGGCCGTATTCTTATCTCTGCGAGCCGAAGGGACACACACACACCAATACACATAGACACACACATACTTACACACTCACACACAAGCACACACGCACACACAAATACACTCTTTACCTCTCGACGCCTTCATATTAGTCGACTCTTACGACAGGCATTGCCTTCTTGCCACAGCCGTATTCTTATCTCCGGGAGCCGAAGGGGCACACACACACACATACACACACACACACACAATCACGCACACACATACACACATACACTCTTCACTTCTCAACTCCTACCTATTAGTCGCCCCTTACGACAGGCAGGTCCCTGTTGCCTCGGCCGTATTCTTATCTCTGCGAGCCGAATTGACACACACACACACATACACACACACACACTCACGCACACACACACACACACACGCACACACACACATAAACTTTTCACCTCTCGACTCCTACCCATTGGTCGCCTCTTACGACAGGCAGGGCCTTCTTGCCACGGCCATATTCTTATCTCTGCGAGCCGAATGGACACACACACATACACTCTTCACCTCTGGACTCCTACCCATTAGTCGCCACTTACGAAAGGCCGGGCCTTCTTGCCACGGCCGTGTTCTTATCTCTGCGAGCCGAACGGACACACACACACACTCACATACACACACGCACACACAGACACAAGCACACACGCACACACACACAAATACACTCTTCACTTCTCAACTCCCACCTATTAGTCGCCCATT
>NC_092806.1:85773632-85806132 GCF_040954645.1 Diabrotica undecimpunctata | reverse complement strand
GACACACACACACTCACACACACGCACTCACACACACACACATACACTCTTCACCTGTCGACTCCTAACAATTAGTCGCCCCTTACGACAGGCAGGACCTTCTTGATTCGGCCGTATTCTTATCTCTGCGAGACGAACGGACACACAAACACTCACACACACACGCACGAACACACGCACACACACACGCTCACCCGCACACACACACACAAATACACTCTTCACCTCTCAACTCCTACATATTAGTTGCCCATTACGACAGGCAGGGCCTTCTTCCTCGGCCGTATTCTTATCTCTGCGAGCCGAAGGGACCCACACACACATACACATACACACACACATACTCACACACACACACAAGTACACACACACATACACTCTTCACCTCTCGACTCCTACCCATTAGTCGCCTCTTACGACAGGCCGGGCCATCTTGCCACGGCCGTGTTCTTATCTCTGCGAGTTGAACGGACACACACACACTCAAACACACACACGCACACAAAGACACACGCACACAAGCACACACACACACACGTACACTCTTCACCTCTCGACTCCTACCCATTAGTTGCTGCTTACAGCAGGCATGGCCTTCTTGACACGGCCATGTTCTTATCTCTGTGAGACGAACGGACACACACATACTCACACACACACGCACGAACACACGCACACACACACGCTCACCCGCACACACACACAAATACACTCTTCACCTCTCAACTCCTACATATTAGTTGCCCATTACGACAGGCAGGGCCTTCTTTCCTCGGCCGTATTCTTATCTCTGCGAGCCGAAGGGACCCACACACACATACACATACACACACACACACATACTCACACACACACAAGTACACACACAAATACACTCTTCACCTCTCAACTCCTACCAATTAGTCGCCCCTTACGACAGGCAGGGCCTTCTTGCCTCGGCCGTATTTTTATCTCTGCGAGCCGAAGGGACACACACACACACATACAGAAACACACACTCACGCACACACACACACACAGACACACGCACACACGCACACATACACGTACACTCTTCACCTCTCGACTCCTACCCATTAGTCGCTCCTTACAGCAGGCATGGCCTTCTTGCCACGTTCGTATTCTTATCTCTGCGAGCCGAAGGGACCCACACACATATACACATACACCCACACACATACTCACACACACACACATACTCACACACACACGCACATACGCACACACACATACACTCTACACCTCTCGACTCCTATCCATTAGTCGCCTCTTACGACAGGCAAGACCTTCTTGCCACGGCCGTATTCTTATCTCTGCGAGCCGAACGGACACACACACTCACACACACACGCACGCACACACGCACACACACATGCACACCCGCACACACACACACACAAATACACTCTTCACTTCTCAACTCCCACCTATTAGTCGCCCATTACGACAGGCAGGGCCTTCTTGCCTCGGCCGTATTCTTATCTCTGCGAGCCGAAGGGAACCACACACACATACACACACGCACATTTTCACACACGCACACACACGCACACACACACATACACACTTCACCTCTCGACTCCTACCCATTAGTCGCCTCTTACGACAGGCAGGGCCATCTTGCCACGGCCGTGTTCTTATCTCTGCAAGTTGAACGGACACACACACACTCACACACACACACGTACACACAGACACACTCGTACACTCTTCACCTCTCGACTCCTACCCATTAGTCGCCTCTTACGACAGGCAGGGCCTTCTTACCTTGGCCGTATTCTTATCTCTGCTATTTGAACGGACACACATACACTCTCACACACACACACACACACGCAAACACAGACACACGCACACAAGCACACAAACACACACGTACACTCTTCACCTCTCGACTCCTACTCATTAGTTGCTCCTTACAGCAGGGATGGCCTTCTTGCCACGATCGTATTCTTATCTCTGCGAGCCGAAGGGACCCACACACACATACACATTCACACACACTCGCACACACACATATACACTCCTCACCTCTCGACTCCTACCCATTAGTCGCCTCTTATGGCAGGCAAGACCTTTTTGCCACAGCCCTATTTTTATCTCTGCGAGCCGAACGGACACACACACACTCACACACACACACGCACGCACACACGCATACACACGTACACGCACAGCCGCACGCACACACACACACATACACTCTTCACCTCTCGACTCCTAACAATTAGTCGCCTCTTACGACAGGCAGGACCTTCTTGATTCGGCCGTATTCTTATCTCTGCAAGACGAACGGACACACACACTCACACACACACGCACGAACACACGCACACACACACGCTCACCCGCACACACACACAATTATACTCTTCACCTCTCAACTTCTACCTATTAGTCGTCCATTACGACAGGCAGGGCCTTCTTGCCTCAGCCGTATTCTTATCTCAGCAAGCCGAACGGACACACACACACTCACACACACGCACTCACACACACACACATACACTCTTCACCTGTCGACTCCTAACAATTAGTCGCCCCTTACGACAGGCAGGACCTTCTTGATTCGGCCGTATTCTTATCTCTGCGAGACGAACGGACACACAAACACTCACACACACACACGCACGAACACACGCACACACACACGCTCACCCGCACACACACACACAAATACACTCTTCACCTCTCAACTCCTACATATTAGTTGCCCATTACGACAGGCAGGGCCTTCTTTCCTCGGCCGTATTCTTATCTCTGCGAGCCGAAGGGACCCACACACACATACACATACACACACACATACTCACACACACACACACAAGTACACACACACATACACTCTTCACCTCTCGACTCCTACCCATTAGTCGCCTCTTACGACAGGCCGGGCCATCTTGCCACGGCCGTGTTCTTATCTCTGCGAGTTGAACGGACACACACGCACTCAAACACACACACGCACACAAAGACACACGCACACAAGCACACACACACACACACGTACACTCTTCACCTCTCGACTCCTACCCATTAGTCGCTGCTTACAGCAGGCATGGCCTTCTTGACACGGCCATGTTCTTATCTCTGTGAGACGAACGGACACACACATACTCACACACACACGCACGAACACACGCACACACACACGCTCACCCGCACACACACACAAATACACTCTTCACCTCTCAACTCCTACATATTAGTTGCCCATTACGACAGGCAGGGCCTTCTTTCCTCGGCCGTATTCTTATCTCTGCGAGCCGAAGGGACCCACACACACATACACATACACACACACACACATACTCACACACACACACACAAGTACACACACAAATACACTCTTCACCTCTCAACTCCTACCAATTAGTCGCCCCTTACGACAGGCAGGGCCTTCTTGCCTCGGCCGTATTTTTATCTCTGCGAGCCGAAGGGACACACACACACATACAGAAACACACACTCACGCACACACACACACACAGACACACGCACACACGCACACATACACGTACACTCTTCACCTCTCGACTCCTACCCATTAGTCGCTCCTTACAGCAGGCATGGCCTTCTTGCCACGTTCGTATTCTTATCTCTGCGAGCCGAAGGGACCCACACACATATACACATACACCCACACACATACTCACACACACACACATACTCACACACACACACGCACATACGCACACACACATACACTCTACAACTCTCGACTCCTACCCATTAGTCGCCTCTTACGACAGGCAAGACCTTCTTGCCACGGCCGTATTCTTATCTCTGCGAGCCGAACGGACACACACACTCACACACACACGCACGCACACACGCACACACACATGCACACCCGCACACACACACACACACACAAATACACTCTTCACTTCTCAACTCCCACCTATTAGTCGCCCATTACGACAGGCAGGGCCTTCTTGCCTCGGCCGTATTCTTATCTCTGCGAGCCGAAGGGAACCACACACACATACACACACGCACATTTTCACACACGCACACACACGCACACACACACATACACACTTCACCTCTCGACTCCTACCCATTAGTCGCCTCTTACGACAGGCAGGGCCATCTTGCCACGGCCGTGTTCTTATCTCTGCAAGTTGAACGGACACACACACACTCACACACACACACGTACACACAGACACACTCGTACACTCTTCACCTCTCGACTCCTACCCATTCATTAGTCGCTCCTTGCAGGAGGCATGGCCTTCTTGCCACGGCCGTGTTCTTATCTCTGCGAGCCGAACAGACACACACACACACACACACACTCACACACACACACACACGCACACACAAATACACTCTTTACTTCTCAACTCCTACCAATTAGTCGCCCCTTACTACAGGCAGGGCCTTCTTTCCTCGGCCGTATTCTTATCTCTGCGAGCCGAATTGACACACACACACATACACACACACACACACTCACGCACACACACACACACACGCACACACACACATACACTTTTCACCTTTCGACTCCTACCCATTAGTCGCCTCTTACGACAGGCAGGGCCTTCTTGCCACGGCCGTATTCTTATCTCTGCGAGCCGAATGGACACACACTCATACACACACACACTCACACACATACACTCTTCACCTCTGGACTCCTACCCATTAGTCGCCTCTTACGAAAGGCCGGGCCTTCTTGCCACGGCCGTGTTCTTATCTCTGCGAGCCGAACGGACACACACACACACACACTCACACACACACGCACACACAGACACAAGCACACACGCACACACACAAATACACTCTTCACTTCTCAACTCCTACCTATTAGTCGCCCATTACGACAGGCAGGGCCTTCTTGCCTCGGCCGTATTCTTATCTCTGCAAGCCGAATGGACACACACACATACACACACACACACTCACACACATACACTCTTCACCTCTGGACTCCTACCCATTAGTCGCCTCTTACGAAAGGCCGGGCCTTCTTGCCACGGCCATGCACACATACACACACACACACACACTCACACTCACGCAAGCACACACGCACACACACATACACACACACACGCACACACACACACACCTACACTCTTCACCTTTCGACTCCTACCCATTAGTCGCTCCTTACAGCAGGGATGGCCTTCTTGCCACGGCCGTATTCTTATCTCTGCGAGCCGAACGGACACACACACACACTCACACACACACGCACGCACGCACACACACACATACACTCTTCACCTCTCGACTCCTACCCATTAGTCGCCTCCTACGACAGGCATGGCCTTCTTGCCATGGCCGTATTCTTATCTCTACGAGCCGAAGAGATACACAAACACACATACACACACACAATCACGCACACACACAAACGCACACACGCACACACACATACACTCTTCACCTCTCGACTCCTACCCATTAGTCGCCTCTTACGATAGGCAGGAGCTTCTTGCCACGGCCGTATTCTTATCTCTGCAAGCCGAACGGACACACATACACACACACACTCACACTCATACACTCTTCACCTCTCGACTCCTACCCATTAGTCACCCCTTACGACAGGCAGGGCCTTCTTGCCTGGGTTGTATTCTTATCTCTGCAAGCCGAACGAACACACTCACACACACATACACTCTTCACCTCTCGACTCTTACCCATTAGTCGTGTAACGGGATTTAATTAAGCATCAGATTCAAGTAATCTTTTTAATAACATGACACACATTTGCCAAAATATATTATTTGTTTTGAAAATATCGGTGTAACTGGAACGCGCTCTGACCTAGTGAAATTTGCAATGTAATCAAAAGCTTATTAAATAATGTGTACAAACTAAACAAGTAAAAACAATAATATATCAACAAGCGCACGGGAGGTAAATAGCTGGAAATCACGGGATTAGTATTATTATCAATATAGTTAAGAATGAAGAATCAAGAGAACGGTCTAAGTTAGTCAACGTCAACTGAGTACTATTTAGTATTGTACTTGATTCTAATAAACTAAACTATGAGTATCTAGTGTTTTAAATAAATATACCACACGAGACCAAAAGTGAAGCATTATTTATTACATGGCGATCCTGAAGTGGTAGAAACCAGGAATCTTCCAGAAATCTTCATCCAGAGAAGCTCAAGATGAGAGGAATATCATACTGGAAATTTAAATGGAAAAATGAAGTAAAGTATTCATCACCATAATGGATGATATATGGAAGGCATTGTACCAGTTTAAAAATAGAAAATGCATCAGCAGTTAAGAAAATTCCCGCCAAATTCCGGTCCAAACCCGCCAGGAGCCCTGCGACAGCAGCCCAGCTCCTGATAATGGACAATAAATGGGAAAAATGGATAAATGGACAAATGTGAATTATCAAAAACAATATGTGAAATATATTATGTAAGTAAATTTTATTTTTTATCCCTTATGTAAATTATGCAGTCTAGAAACAGAAATTATTACTTAGTATTTGAATATAAGAATTTAACTAATTCAAGTTCAGAATGTTGAGTACACAATTTTTATGGCTTTTAAAATTACAGAATATAATTTTTTTTTTTTTTTAAATTATCGCTAAATAACTGTTTATATATCAAATTCTATTTATTTTTATTTCTATTTTTTAATGAAACAAATATGTGACACATAATTTTATTTGCTTAAGGTATAGTTTTAAAAATATTTATATTTGACCATGAAAATATACTGTGACTAAGTCGGAAAATATTAAATTACGACATGAATTTGCTTAAATGACAAATTCTTCAATTAATATAGACGCAGAAATCGGATATGACTTTTTATTTTACTATTTAGCTACAATAAATTAGGATATTTAGAATTATTGTTACATTTATAAGGAAGAAAAACGAATTTAAAAGAACTTTTAAAGACAATTGACCATGGCGTCAGAAAAATTTTCATTATGTTGGAACAATTTCCACGAAAATATGAGTTTAGGAATAAATTCATTATGGGAGAGTCAAGATTTTGTAGATGTAACGCTTGCAGCGCAAGGAAAATGCATAAAAGCACATAAAATGGTTCTTTCGGTTTGTAGCCCATATTTTAAAGAAATTTTTATGTCAAATCCCTGTCAACATCCTATAGTAATTTTGACAAACGTGACTTACGAAGCACTAAGAGACTTGCTACAATTTATATACCATGGAGAAGTAAAAATTAGACAAGAAGATTTAAATACCTTCATTGAAACGGCCGAATCATTGCAAATACAAGGACTCACTGGAGATAGAAAAGTTTTAAATGATAATAACATTATGGAAATTTCGGATAAAGAATATACTCAAAATCTAAAAGATTTTAAACCAGTTTCTCTACCTGTGACAAAGAAACAACAACCTATAAAGAAGGAAGAACATAGCGACACAGAGCAAGAAATAAGTATGGCTCTTACAACAAACGAATTTTTAAATATCGCAAGCAAGGTGTTACCCAGCGAGTTTGATGGAAAAGCAGGTAAACTGCAATCATTTTTAGATGCACTAGAACTCCTTGAGAAAATAGCGATAGGACACGAGGAGACAGCGACAACATTAATAAAGACAAGATTAACGAATAAGGCCAGAAACGTTATAACTACAGAGGATACAATCGCAAGAATAGCAGAGGTACTGAAAAGAGAACTGAGAGGCGACAGTCCAAAGACGGTAATAGCTAAATTGGCGAAGAAAAGACAAGGACATAAAGATGCAGATGTCTATGCATCTGAAGTTGAAGAATTAGCGGAACAGCTAAAAGTTGCATACGTAGCGGAAGGAATGTCATTGGAACTAGCGAAAAAATACACAACAGAGGCAGTAGTAGCTACAATGAAACGCAACGTCAACACAGAAAAAGCTAAATTCATTTTGGAAGCATGTAACTTTTCAACCACACAAGAGGTAATGTACAAATTTTTATCGATCGACGAGACAGAAGATAGCACACAAGGAAAAGTGTTAAATTACAGGAACAAATACGATTTTGATATAAGAAAAGAAAGTAAGAATACAATATATGGATATTATAAAAATAAATTCGACGAATGAAAACAATATAGAAATAAAAATTATAGAAATATAAGTGAATATGAAAGACATAATACGAGGATATATCGTAATAGAAATAGAGGAGATTGGCAATCACAACGAAGAACAAAGAATAATCAATGGACACAGGTGAGATGCCACAGAAATAGAGGCACAGCAAGAGCATATTACGCACCGCATGCGAATACGAATACAGTGACAGAAGTAGATTTTTGACAGAAATGTAGGCAAACTGCATATGGTTCGACCTTAATGGTTGAAACCTAGGTCGAGCAGGAGGCTGCTAAGAGGATAAGCTAGGGTGGTACTTAAATCCCAACCCGCTAAGAGTCCTGCGGCTCCAGCACGACAATACAGTAACTACAGAATGGATTAAAATTGCGGAACGAATTTTGAATAATGATTTTTTTTATGAAGTAAATGGAAAAATTATTGAAAAAGAAGTTTGTCACAATGAAAGACGATTCCCTACGATTATTGTATTTATATGCAAGAGAAGAAAAGATGTTGAGTAAATTAAGTAAGCACAAAGGCGAAAAATGATGAACAGATTATTTTGAAAAGTATATGTCGGTATTATTACATATTTGGAGAAATTAATTTCGAGATCGAACCGAAAAACAGAAGAAACAGTTACAGTAATAAAGAAACCAGAAGTTGAGAAGGAATTTACAGTAGGATTAATAGATAAACCGATTAAAATTATGTTACCTATACGAATCATAAATGTAAATAATCGAGAAATATAAATTAGAAGTTTTATTCCGAAGATACAAAACCAGGAAAAATTTTATATATTTTATATGGAAGAAACAAGGCAAAGAGTAAAAAAGAGTCGAACAACTATTAAGCACAGTAAAAAATCATTAATATTTGAAGAAAAACGCCCATAGAAAAAATGCAAAATATGCAGATCTTTTTATTTAGGAAAAGACCCAGATGTACAAGCAAAAGTTAGTTTGTAAAAGACGAGAAACCAAACAATAAACAAAAAAAACCATACCTTTAATATTTTATTAGCAAACACAGTATTCGTTATAAAAACATTACATATGTTATTTGATACAGTTGGAATGTACGTAGTAAGCATGTCCATAAACTTGAAATAAGTACAATATAACTGACCAGGTTAATTATTTTATTATTAAGATCCGTATGTTTAAAATTTTATTTACGATGCAAGAGGAAATATTAAGACCCTCGGAGAGACTTGGTGAGATTTTGGCTCACAAATGTGAGTGCAGAAGATTATAAAGAAAATGATAATAATGAAATGAGAATAAAACGAGATGAAAAAAGAATCAACCAAATCTTAATAAAATACGAAGAGAAAAATAATAATTTTTTTAAGGAAAGTATAAAAGCTTGTATAGTACAAGATAAACATAATACAATCAATACATAATATAGTACAAGATAAGCAGATCAAGAAGAGTTATAATTAACGACTTCCACATGTTAGAGGAAGGATATGGAAGAATGAATAGGATATATTAAATACAGAAATATAAGTTATTACTAGTTGTGGAACGAATTACGAAAAAATGTTGAGAAATATGTGAAATGTGAAGAGATGCGACAACTGCCAAAGGCATAAGCACTAAATCATAAACAAGGAACCCATGAAAATATACATGGATGAAAATGGAAACAGATATATTGACGTACAATGCGAATTAAGCAACTACGTAGAAGAATATGTAATAAAAAATAAAATAAGCCAAAACAGTAGCCAAATCATTGGTAGAAAAATTTATCTTGAGGTATGGAGTACCCAGAAAAATAATAGCAGACCAAGGCACAGAGTTTATAGCTAGAATAATTAAGGAAACAATACTTTGCTACAATTATGAGTCAATGAATATACTCGTAGTATATACATGTACTTTTGAATGCAAATAATATATAAAAATATATTTAAATGAATATAATGTGTAAACCTAGTTTTAAGTTCGTACAATATATATTTAAAATGTGTATAACAAAAAGAAAAATGTTAGACTGTATAGTAGTAGTTAAACAAAAGAAATAGGGATAAATGAATAAAACGACAAAACTTTATTGTGAAATGTCGAAGTTATTAATAGTGTATATGAACAGTGAAAACAGAAATATTACTTGGTACCAAGAATTAATGCAAGAATTAATGCAAGAATTAATACAAGAATTAATATAAGATTTTATTATTATAAATTTTTATTTATTATTTAAAATATGTAAAGGTTATTGTAAATATTATGTGCACATAATAGGGGGTAAGATATAATATGTAATCAACCACATAATAGGTGGTAATATAAGGTAATATAATCTAAATGATTTAACGTAAGGTAAGAAAAAACGTACGTAAAATATTAAATTAATATACCAGTAAGGCATAATGAAGGATACCAGATAGCATATTATAAGGGAACAATTTGGGTAACCTTATAATATGCTGAGGTTAGGTTAGGTTAGGTTACTAATTTTTTTTAGATATAAGGAAATATGTACCAAAAATTTGTATATAATTCTATATATATGTATATGTAAATACTGAATGTAATTAATGTATATATGTACAGTAATCAGTTGATGATGACACGAAAAATTTTTTTCTTTCGGAGGGGAAGAGTAAAACCAGCTCCTGTAATTGATTGAAAACGAACAGCACTCAGAAAATTTTTCTTCTGAGGGATAGGGATGTAACGGGATTTAATTAAGCATCAGATTCAAGTAATCTTTTTAATAACATGACACACATTTGCCAAAATATATTATTTGTTTTGAAAATATCGGTGTAACTGGAACGCGCTCTGACCTAGTGAAATTTGCAATGTAATCAAAAGCTTATTAAATAATGTGTACAAACTAAACAAGTAAAAACAATAATATATCAACAAGCGCACGGGAGGTAAATAGCTGGAAATCACGGGATTAGTATTATTATCAATATAGTTAAGAATGAAGAATCAAGAGAACGGTCTAAGTTAGTCAACGTCAACTGAGTACTATTTAGTATTGTACTTGATTCTAATAAACTAAACTATGAGTATCTAGTGTTTTAAATAAATATACCACACGAGACCAAAAGTGAAGCATTATTTATTACAGTCGCCTCTTACGACAGGCATGGCCTTCTTGCCTCTGCCGTATTCTTATCTCTGCAAGCCGAACGGACACACACACATACACACACACTCACACAAATACACTCTTCACCTCCCGACTCCTACCCATTAGTCGCCTCTTACGAAAGGCCGGGCCTTCTTGCCACGGCCGTGTTCTTATCTCTGCGAGCCGAACGGACACACTCACATACACACACACACACACTCACACTCATACACTCTTCACCTCTCGACTCCTACCCATTAGTCACCCCTTACGACAGGCAGGGCCTTCTTGCCTGGGTCGTATTCTTATCTCTGCAAGCCGAACGGACACACACACACACATACACACACGCACACACAGACACACTCGTACACTCTTCACCTCTCGACTCCTACCCATTCATTAGTCGCTCCTTGCAGCAGGCATGGCCTTCTTGCCACGGCCGTGTTCTTATCTCTGCGAGCCGAACAGACACACACACACACTCACACACACACACACACGCACACACAAATACACTCTTTACTTCTTAACTCCTACCAATTAGTCGCCCCTTACTACAGGCAGGGCCTTCTTTCCTCGGCCGTATTCTTATCTCTGCGAGCCGAATTGACACACACACACATACACACACACACACTCACGCACACACACACACGCACACACACACATACACTTTTCACCTTTCGACTCCTACCCATTAGTCGCCTCTTACGACAGGCAGGGCCTTCTTGCCACGGCCGTATTCTTATCTCTGCGAGCCGAATGGACACACACACATACACACACACACTCACACACATACACTCTTCACCTCTGGACTCCTACCCATTAGTCGCCTCTTACGAAAGGCCGGGCCTTCTTGCCACGGCCGTGTTCTTATCTCTGCGAGCCGAACGGACACACACACACACACACACTCACACACACACACACGCACACACAGACACAAGCACACACGCACACACACACACAAATACACTCTTCACTTCTCAACTCCCACCTATTAGTCGCCCATTACGACAGGCAGGGCCTTCTTGCCTCGGCCGTATTCTTATCTCTGCAAGCCGAATGGACACACACACATACACACACACACTCACACACATACACTCTTCACCTCTGGACTCCTACCCATTAGTCGCCTCTTACGAAAGGCCGGGCCTTCTTGCCACGGCCATGCACACATACACACACACACACTCACACTCACGCAAGCACACACGCACACACACATACACACACACACGCACACACACACACACCTACACTCTTCACCTCTCGACTCCTACCCATTAGTCGCTCCTTACAGCAGGGATGGCCTTCTTGCCACGGCCGTATTCTTATCTCTGCGAGCCGAACGGACACACACACACTCACACACACACGCACGCACACACACACATACACTCTTCACCTCTCGACTCCTACCCATTAGTCGCCTCCTACGACAGGCATGGCCTTCTTGCCATGGCCGTATTCTTATCTCTACGAGCCGAAGAGATACACAAACACACATACACACACACAATCACGCACACACACAAACGCACACACGCACACACACATACACTCTTCACCTCTCGACTCCTACCCATTAGTCGCCTCTTACGATAGGCAGGAGCTTCTTGCCACGGCCGTATTCTTATCTCTGCAAGCCGAACGGACACATATACACACACACACTCACACTCATACACTCTTCACCTCTCGACTCCTACCTATTAGTCACCCCTTACGACAGGCAGGGCCTTCTTGCCTGGGTTGTATTCTTATCTCTGCAAGCCGAACGAACACACTCACACACACATACACTCTTCACCTCTCGACTCTTACCCATTAGTCGCCTCTTACGACAGGCATGGCCTTCTTGCCTCTGCCGTATTCTTATCTCTGCAAGCCGAACGGACACACACACATACACACACACTCACACAAATACACTCTTCACCTCCCGACTCCTACCCATTAGTCGCCTCTTACGAAAGGCCGGGCCTTCTTGCCACGGCCGTGTTCTTATCTCTGCGAGCCGAACGGACACACTCACATACACACACACACACTCACACTCATACACTCTTCACCTCTCGACTCCTACCCATTAGTCACCCCTTACGACAGGCAGGGCCTTCTTGCCTGGGTTGTATTCTTATCTCTGCAAGCCGAACGGACACACACACACACACACACACATACACTCTTTACCTCTCGACTCTTACCCATTAGTCGCCTCTTACGACAGGCATGGCCTTCTTGACTCGGCTGTATTCTTATCTCTGCGTGCTAAACGAAGACACACGCCCACACACAGAAACACACGCACACGCACACGCACACACACACAATCATTCTTCACCTCTCGACTCCTACCCATTAGTCGCCTCATACGACAGGCAGGGCCTTCTTGGCACGGCCGTGTTCTTATCTCTGCAAGCCGACTAGACACACACACACACACACACACACATACACACTAACACACACACACACACACCTACACTCTTCCCTCTCGACTTCTACCCATTAGTCGCTCCTTACAGCAGGCATGGCCTTCTTGCCTCTGCCGTATTCTTATCTCTGCAAGCCGAACGGACACACACACATACACACACACACACTCACACAAATACACTCTTCACCTCTCGACTCCTACCCATTAGTCGCCTCTTACGATAGGCAGGACCTTCTTGCCACGGCCGTATTCTTATCTCTGCAAGCCAAACGGACACACTCACATACACACACACACTCACACTCATACACTCTTCACCTCTCGACTCCTACCCATTAGTCACCCCTTACGACAGGCAGGGCCTTCTTGCCTGGGTTGTATTCTTATCTCTGCAAGCCGAACGGACACACATACACAAATACACTCTTCATCTCCCGACTCCTACCCATTAGTCGCCTCTTACGACAGGCACGGCGTTCTTACCACGGCCGTATTCTTATCTCTGCGAGCCGAACGCACACACACACGAACACACGCACACACACACGTACACTCTTCACCTCTCGACTCCTACCCATTAGTCGCTCCTTACAGCAGGCATGGCCTTCTTGCCACGGCCGTATTCTTATCTCTGCGAGCCGAAGGGACATACACACACATACACACACACATACTCACACACCCACACACATGCACAGACGCACACACACACATACACTCTTCACCTCTCCACTCCTACCCATTAGTCGCCACTTACGACAGGCCTTCTTGACTCGGCTGTATTCTTATCTCTGCGTGCTAAACGAAGACACACGCACACACACAGACACACACGCACACGCACACGCACACACACACAATCATTCTTCACCTCTCGACTCCTACCCATTAGTCGCCTCATACGACAGGCAGGGCCTTCTTGGCACGGACGTGTTCTTATCTCTGCAAGCCGACCAGACACACACACACACACACACACACACACACACACACACACACTAACACACACACACACACACACCTACACTCTTCCCTCTCGACTTCTACCCATTAGTCACTCCTTACAGCAGGCATGGCCTTCTTGCCACGGCCGTATTCTTATCTCTGCGAGCCGAACCGACACACACAAGTAGATAGCTAAGGGGGTTCCTAGGATCAAGAATACAGCGAAATAGCGTGGTACAGGCAAAAAATCCTTGATCGTGTAGTCTGAAGGGGGTTTGTGGATCAGCGTTGGGAAGTTGATGGGGGGCTATGAAATCATAATGTTTGGCTTTAATGGGGGGACTGTGGATCATGATTGTTATATAGGGGAGTATTAGTAGTTCTTGGAGTATCTAAAAGTTCCTGTGGGTGTTATTCTGGGGGTTGGCAGTAGGTTTGGACCAAATTTCTGAATATTATGTGGGTTTTGAATCACGAATGATATACCCGACCGTTCTGGGTGTATGTATGTATGTATGTATGTGTGTGTATGTATGTATGTATGTATGTATGTGTGTGTGTGTATGTATATAAAAAATAAAAACAGAAATATAATTCTAATTATTTTTATTGTTTTAAAATGTATGTATGTTTATCAGTATACTAGTTTTCTTAGAATCATACACTTTAGGTACGAAAAGAATTGTTTTATTTGATTAAATATTTACGATACAATATGTTTTGTAAAAACATATTTGCTTTAAAATGTCTAGACCAATAATTTTTGAATAAATTATTAGTAAGAATATTAACCTGGTATTAAACAAACAAACAAAGTCGTTATGAATTGACTTGTTTATTAGGGAAACAAGTCAATAAACATAATACAAAACAAAGGACAAGAGGGGAAAAAGAAACACACAGTGGCGTTGTAGAGTTTAATTAATTCATCAAGCTGCAATAAAAGAAATACATTAGTATCAATTTGGAATCATAAATAAATAAACTTACTAATCTTTAAAGCCCATATTATTACTACCGGCTCTTCTTCTATAATAAAAAGCCGGTAGTTTAGAATTCTCCCAACATATTGGGCAGATATTGGAGCCGCCTCTTCTTGTCCAAACAGGACTCCTATGGGGCGGCTCCTTAAATGAGTGGGTAAAGTTCGTCTTAGGAAAGATTTTATTGCTGCTAAAATGAGTAAAATAAAAAATTATTGTACACCTCTGAAGTTGTTGTTTATTGTGTAGTGACATAGTTACCTTCTATTTCTGAAACAAAAAAAAATGTGTTAAGAGAAGTAGTATAAATATATACAAAGTCCCAACGTGTTTTATCATCATTCAACAAATTGTAACGAGTGGTTTTGAATACTTCAATTTACAGTAAGTGCAATTAGTTTATACATATATTTTATGTATTAGTATATTTATTAATGGATAAACATTTTTACTTTATCTAGTATGTTATTTTTTTTTGTTGTTTCGTATTTGTAATATATGTAAGTGTCGTTATTAATTTTGACATTTTCAAAATTCTTTTTCAATAATGTTTCGCATTTGTATTTACTGAAAAATTTATATCAGTGTTGTTTGATTTTTTACTTTATGTTACATTTCTGATTCTTTAAGATTTCTAACGTTACATAAATTTTTATTTTTTATTGTTTTGTGTCATTTTTGAAATCTGTTTTATTACAGATATAAGTCTTTAGTATAATTCTTATACAAGTAGTGCAAACATTTTAGATCTTTTTCTACAATTCTTTTATTAATAATATTAATACTATTTAGTGTTAGTTAAATTGTAGTCTAGTAAATTATTTTTAATTATAGAATATGGATCTTTTAGCAATCAATGCCAGCTGCTCAGTAAGCAGAAAAGCAACTAAATATACAACAGAACACATACAACCTCATTTATTAGAATTAAGTAGCGGTAACTACGGAATTTCCTTTAAGGGACTGAAACCGGCAACTTCTACCAACTTTAAACCCTCGCCTAATTTTGAATTTAAAAAATTGTAAGGTAAGCAAATTTTATTTTTTTTTGTTGTTGTTTTCTATAATCATTATAATAATTATTGCTAATATGTCGATGGAACAAATCGCTAGAACAAGTGATAACATGTTAAAAAGTGTAGATGAGGCTTTTAAAATTTTAAAAGATACGTGGCATAACGGAAAGGCTGAAAAATGGATTAAAATTATAACAAACAATATAACAGTTTGTAACAAACTCATTAAAAAATTAGTTATATCTGTCAGTATACGAAAAAAAGTATTAAACAATATTGCACAAATGAAGAGAATACGAACTATATTAAAAACAATGTTACAAAGCAAAAATAAAGAAAATCATACTAAATCGACTTTAGGAGTAAAGTGGGAAAATTTAGCATCAATTTTTCAAGGTCGCATACATACAGGAATAATTATTAATTTAATTCATAAAGATGTAAAAAAATTCTTCGAAGATGCTTTTCTTATTTTTAAGCAGAAAATGATACAATTTGTAATAAATTTAAATTCTACTAAAGTCAACTCAACATTTTGTGCCGAATTTATTTTAAAAAAACAGGACGAAGAAGTGACATCACTATGTCGATGGAACAAATCGCTAGAACAAGTGAAAACATGTTAAAAAGTGTAGATGAGGCTTTTAAAATTTTAAAAGATACGTGGCATAACGGAAAGGCTGAAAAATGGATTAAAATTATAACAAACAATATAACAGTTTGTAACAAACTCATTAAAAAATTAGTTATATCTGTCAGTATACGAAAAAAAGTATTAAACAATATTGCACAAATGAAGAGAATACGAACTATATTAAAAACAATGTTACAAAGCAAAAATAAAGAAAATGATACTAAATCGACTTTAGGAGTAAAGTGGGAAAATTTAGCATAAATTTTTCAAGGTCGCATACATACAGGAATAATTATTAATTTAATTCATAAAGATGTAAAAAAATTCTTCGAAGATGCTTTTCTTATTTTTAAGCAGAAAATGATACAATTTGTAATAAATTTAAATTCTACTAAAGTCAACTCAACATTTTGTGCCGAATTTATTTTAAAAAAACAGGACGAAGAAGTGACATCACTTAAATATTTTCATACACGCACTGAAGTAATCGATAGGAGTACTGACTTGAAGGATTGGTTTACCAATTATATTGAGGAACCTCTTTTAAACAAACTAGAAAATTTTCAAGAAAAAGATAGTGGTTACAGTCTTAGTAATATAATATCTCTTGAAATTAATGTAAACAAATATGAAATAGGTAAAGGACCGTCTTCGTTTATTCCTCTTCCTACAGAAATTTTAAATAGAAAAGCCTGTATTAATGTAAAAAACAACGATAATGCCTGTTTTTATTGGAGCATCGTAAGTGCATTATATCAACCAGTGAATAACTTTAACTTAAATCGTACCTCCTCTTATCCATTTTATACTACAGTATTAAATACGAATTCTTTGGAGTTGCCTATGCCTATATGGCAAATATCAAAATTTGAAAAATGAATGATATTTCGGTAAACGTATTTGGATTGGAAATGAATAGAAACGGATCTTTTGTAACTGTAGTTCTAAGAGTAACACAAAACAAGAAACCTAGACATGTTAATCTTCTGTTAGTTCAAGACATTTACCTTCCAAAAGATGAAAATATAACTTCAACTGACGGTAGTGAAGAAGAAGAAGAAGAAGAAGATAATGATAATGTTGATAAAGAAGATGACAATAACGAAAAATACAAGATTAACTACCATTATTGTTGGATTAAAGATTTATCACGTTTAGTTAATAAAGAAATATCAAAGAAAAATGTGAAAAAATATATATGTGACAGATGTTTGAATTATTTTTATTCTCAAGAAAAGTTAAATGAACATGTAACAATGTGTGAAAAAAGCAATGATTGTAGAGTCATGTTTAGTAAAAACAAAATTATAAAGTTTAAAAATTTTGTTAACAAAGAAATAGTTCCGTTTATCTTATATGCAGATTTTGAATCAATATTAAAACCTCTAAGAGAATTAGAAACGTTAGAAAATAGACAACGTTACCAACAACATGTACCATTTTCTGCAGGTTACTATTTAAAATGTTTCCATGATAATTCTTTTACATATTACAATTCTTTTCGTGGACTTGACTGTATGACTTGGTTTGCTAATGAGCTAGATAAAATTGCAACGGTTATTTCATCCAAGCTAAAATTTGTTGAACCATTAAATGCAAAAGTAGATTTGAAAAATGCAACAACAAAAAGTTGTCATATTTGTGAAAAGGATTTTTCTTCAACGGATATAATTGTTAGAGATCATTCACATCTTACAGGTGATTTTAGAGGTTATGCTCACCAAAACTGTAACCTTAATTACAAAAACTCGTTTGTAATCCCAATTTTAATTCATAATTTAATGGGATACGACTCGCACCTATTAATTAGAGATTTAGCAAAATTATATCCTATAAAAGTGATTCCGTTAAACAAAGAAAAATATATTAGTTTTACCGTTTTCCATCAGAAAACCAAGATAAAATTTCGATTCTTAGATTTCCATTTTTAAATAAAGAACAACTGGAAAATTTAAAAGCGGAATTTAAGAACGTTTCTTCAGATAACTTTGAATTGTTAACACGAAAAGGAATTTTTTGTTACGATTATATAGACAATATAGAACGACTTAATGAAACCCAGTTACCTAGCAAATTACATTTTTATAACAAATTAAATGATGAGGAAATTAGCGAGGAAGATTATGCTCACGCTCAAAAAGTTTGGAAAAATTTTAATATAACGGACTTGGGATCTTATAGTGATCTCTATTTAAAAACTGATATAATACTATTGGCAGATTGTTTTGAAAATTTTCGAAAAATGTGTAATCGAACGTATAATTTAGATCCTGCACATTATTTTACACTACCTGGTTACACTTGGGATTGTATGTTAAAATATACAAAATGTCAATTGGAAACTCTACAAGATGTAGATATGTTGTTGTTTTTTGAAAGCTCTATTCGTGGAGGAGTTAGTCAATGTAGTAATAGGTTTTCTGAAGCTAACAATAAATATATGAATGAATATGATCCTTCTCAAGAATCAAAATATATATTATATTTTGTTGTAAACAACTAATACGGTTGGGCACAAAGTCAGTATTTACCTTACGGAAATTTTCATTGGATTGAAAAACCTGAAAAACTTGACGTAACATCTGTACCAAGTGATTCTTCAACTGGATATATACTAGAAGTTGATTTAAGCTATTCCGTTAAACTACACGATTTGCATAAAGATTTACCATTTTGCCCTGAAAAATTAGCACCACAAAATACTAAATTAAAAAAATTGTTGACGACGTTACACAATAAAGAAAAATATATAATTCACTATGAAAACTTAAAGCAGGCTTTAAAACATGGTCTAGTGCTTACAAAAATACATAGAGTTTTATCATTTAGCCAATCAAATTGGCTGGCACCCTACATACAGCTGAACGCTAATCTTCGAGCTGAAGCAAAAAACGACTTTGAATGTGAAAATTTTAAACTAATGGTCAATGCTAATTACGGAAAAACGATAGAGGGAGTACGAGGAAGAAGGGACCTGCGTTTGGTCCGAAAGTATGAAGGAAGGCATGGAGCGAAGAATTTAATTGCTAGTCCATTATTTCATAGTAGAGTTTTATTTGATGATAATTTAATGGCAATTGAACTAAGAAAATCTAGTATTGTTTTTGACAAACCAATCTATATAGAAATGGCAATTATGGAATTATCTAAAACATGTCTTTATGATTTTCATTATGATTTTATGTTAAAACAAAATTCAATTCAACAATGCAAATTGTTATATACTGATACTGACAGTTTATTATATGAAATAACTTGCTACGATGCTTATGAACAAATTATTAAAGCTAATCTTTCAAAATTTGATACAAGTGGTTACAAACCAGATAATGTTTATAATATCCCCCTAGTTAATAAAAAAATTCTTGGATTAATGAAAGATGAAACATTAGGAAAAATAGTTTCAGCTTTTGTGGGATTGCGATCAAAACAATATACATACAAGTTATTTAAAGAAATTCCTAATGAAAATAGCAAAGAAATTTCATTTAAAAAAGCAAAAGGTATCTAAAAAAACGTTGTAGCCAAAAAAATAACATTTGAAGACTATTTGTATTGCTTAGAAAATAGTGTAAGCAAGTGCGCAACACATCGTTATATTCGATCTATACTTCACACTGTTTTTAGTATTGAAGAAACAAAAGTTTCATTGAATCCTTTTGATAATAAAAGATACTTGCTTGAAAATTCTTTTGACACTCTTCCCTGGGGTCACTATAGTATAATGCAGTAACAATTTTCTTTCAGATAATGATGATGATGAGTTTACAAAAACAATGTGTAAGAACAATATGCAAAAATATCAACAGCCTTTGCGATTTTATGTACACGTCCGGTCTACCTCAGGTATTAAATAAAAAAATTTGTAAAAAATATCCATCATATAAATTTCAAAAATTACTTGATGAGGATGCCTTACCCGAAGTAAATATGTATATGAAAAAATTTGAAAGTTATCAATGTAAGACTTGTTTATGTTATATTATAAAATTTGAATATGTATATATTAAAAAATACAATTTAAATTTATGTCAAGAATGCGCGAGAGACTTTGAAAGAAATTTAAGATTTTCAGATATTATATGTGAATACAAGTTTGTTAAGTGGGATGACCTATACAGCGAGTCTTTCTTAAAAAATCTTTTTTTCTACTCAACTTATTTTTGTCAAAATGATTTTCATGATGTTTTATTTTTTCCTACTACACTCATTTATTGCAATTGTACATTATGATTTATATTTAGAAAATCTTTCGAACGTAAAACAACAACAACAAAAAAATTACCATGCTTGTCCTTTTTACATTAATATTGTTACTAACCGTTTATACAGAATAAAAGAAAACTTTGATTAAATATGATTACTAACCATTTCACTAGAATTAAAAACTTATTAAACAATATTCTTTTGAATTATTATGTAAATCAAAAAGAATGTATTAAGTAGATAAATGTAACAAGTAGTTTTATTGGTTTTAAAAAATTAAAATCAAAAAAGGTATTTGTGATCCATATTTGTAAACAATAATAAAGTATTATAACGATTTATTGTTTTTTTTAAGTTATTCAATACTCAATATTTCCCCTTCTCTCTCACTTTACCAAATAAAAGGACAGGAAAGCAAATATTGCATTAGTTTGTCGCTGAATTAGAAGTAGAAACGTAAACAATAGCATATCAAAATGTGTAACTCCAGATTTCCAAATACCGATATATTTATTGGAGAACGACGCTTTTATCTAAACCCGACTAAATCAAAGTATGTCGCAGTGTGCTTATCCCACCAGTTGAATTTTGCTCCATGTATCATGATATCTGGAATAAAGGGTCACAGTAATACTGTGGTGTTAACTGAAGAAACCTGGAATCACTTGCTATCTTACAAGTCAACCATTGATGACTTTTTATCGTCCATTTACATCCCAGATTCTATCGATGCTGGTCCATTTTTTTTGGAATTTCAACAGTTGCGATATGCTTCAGCAGTGAAAATTACAACTGGTCAGTCCCAAGTACTCCTTGGAGCCAATTCCGTTTCCACACTTTGGAGAATTCTACCACTAATTAATCATTTGTTAGAAACAACAAAAAGGCAAGAATTAGCTAATAATATAAAACTGGTACAAATGGGAGCAGTTTCGGCCAGTGATCCTATTCAAGAATCATTAGAAATTATAAAATCTATTAAATACGTAAATCCTTTATTGTATAGTTGGCTGATGGAACTCATTTACATTCATCCAGAACTTGTTCAGGAACCAGGATTACAGTTATGACGACATAAAAAATTTGTAAGAATCAATAAAGAAGCAAACGTAGTTCATAACATGTTTACGTGGCAATTTGCATATAAATCAGCGCGTAAACCTTATTGGGAAATTTTAGCTGTAGACAGAAATCGATTCAAAAAACGAATTGAAGATGTAGAAAAAATTCTTAATCCCATATTATTATTACGTAAACATGTACAATAGTAAAACTGTTTTATTTATATAAAGTTTTATTAAAATAAAAAATTATTTGTAAATTTGAAGTTTTATTTAAAAAAAAGAAAAATTACATTTCATTAGGTATTATATTATTATGTTCTTTTTATCGATCCAGGAATTGTTTGAGTTGGACATTCCTAACCATTTTACAAAGACTTTTGAACCTTTACGACGTAAAATACGTTCAATTAAGTAGACATCAGGATGTCTGGTTTTCTGAAGCTCTTCGGTATAGAAACTTCCATTAATTTCTTCGCCAGCAGCATCTTTGAGTAAATAAGTGGTAGGATTCGTATGTTGAACGTCTCGAATAGTAAATATTTCGTTTGTCCACAAGGGCTGGTATCCTTTGGCAAATGCGTGGCGGTATCTACTTATTCGAACAAAGTCACCCTTACGAAATTTTGGCTTTCGGGGATCAACAGTCTTCATGTGATTATAAGCAGTAATATATTTTGCATTTTTTTCGGTTACTTGATTGGGTATTGCACCTGTGGTAGAATGGCGAGTAGAATTGTATTTTTTAACCAGTTGGGGAAGTACGTCTATCCACTTGTACGATCCTTGTAGACTAAATTGTTTCCATAACATCGATTTAAGCGTCCTAATAGCACGTTCTGCAATACTTGCTTTTAAATTTGAAAAAGAGCTGTAATGATTGATATGATAGTGTTCAGTTAACCGTTTAAAATGTAAATTGTAAAATTCCGTTCCATTGTCAGTTTGTAAATTTTTTGGAATTGTGTCCAATTGTTGCAAAATTTTCTTCATGCCGCTACTGATTTCTAAACCTGTTTTCTTTTTAATCGGTATCGCCCACATGTACTTGCTAAAAGCATTAACAACAACTAGAATATAGTTGTATCCTTTATTGATTTTAGCATAGGAAGTCATAATCGCCAAATCAGCCTGTAAAAGATCATGGAGACCTTTAACAATAACCCGTCGTCGCTTATAATTTATCCTAGCAGGCTTATGCAATTCGGCAACTATTACAGCTTTAGACATTTTTTATTAGTGGACACTGTAACAACAGTTCAATGCAAATGGTTATCTTGAACGCTAATATATCCCCTTTTTCAATTGACATTCCAGTCAACTGACTAAATTTATAAGCTTTATTATTTAGCAATACATCTCCGTCAGCTGAATAAATAGTAAGACTTTCAATTTTGCCATTTAAAGGAAATGTAAAAGATGAAAGTCCGTTATCTAGTATATAATGCTCCTTATTCAAACTTGTTTTCTTTTCTCCTCTTATACGAATCAAATGTTTAACATGATAATCAAAAGTCTCGCAAATATAAAATACTGAATTAAAGCGAGGAGTATCTGATGAAGATACAATATCATTTTCAGAAAAAGTGCAATTGCTTGAATAAAGGTAGTGTTGATTAAACTTGTTGAGCGGCATAATAAAACTGTAAATCAAACAATTAGTTTGAGATATTTATACGCTTATTCAATTTTCTGTAATGGACAAAGAAGTACAAGTTCCAAAAATATTTTATCTGAGTGAAAGCCAGAATTGGGTGGCAAAAATTGATTAGGAAGCAAAAATTGGAGACTATCGCCTTCATTTACATCACAGTTTTTGCGTATATCAAGTTCTTGAACTATATTTTTATTTTTATTTTTATAAATAAGTTTGTACGATTCTGGAAACAAGCTAATATTTGTGATAGTGCCACTTACCCTAAACGTGTAAGTAATAGTGTTATTATCTAACACAAAATGAGCTTTATCAACAAGGGAATTTTTAATACCTCGAATGGTAATGATACAGGTACTATAAAAATCACTTGGTGTGCAAATGTAAAAAAGAGAAGAAGAAGAAACAGACGGAGAAGCCGAAACAGTTTCGTTGTCATAAGTACAACTGGTAGACGTAAGGTAATGTTGGTTGAACTTGTTAAGAGGCATTGTGTTAATAAAAAATATTGATCGAAAACCGCATATTTATGTAATAATTCCACCTTCACGTAGTTCTTCTAGAATAGAAACCATCTCGTTATTATGACCAGTATTTCCGGCATTTTGAGAAGCTATTAGTAATCTTAACCTATCAACAAGTTCATTATAATCATCAAAATATTTATAGTCAATGGGATTTGTATCATAAGACATTAGTGTCATTTTTCCTCCTTTTTTGGTCGCCATTTTTCGAGTAAGTACACCAGTTATAAGGGAAGATGGAATGGAACCAGATCTAGGACGTGTATAAACATGTAATTGTGGTTTAACGATAAAAAGCCATTTGTCTTTTATATCACTGGAAAATTTGCGAACTGGTAGGTCCTCCTTATTTTCTCTTCTATATGCATTGGTTCGCTTTATAATATCTATATAATTAGTAAGATCTTGTTTTGTATACGAAACGGGATTCTTCAAAAATAGCAACTCATAAAGTCCGACAGTACCTCGATAATTAACTTTTTTTATCTTTAAATTAGCTCCATGAAACTCAACGTCTGAATCTCCAATATAAAATTTATCCTCAATAGGATTATGAAAAATTCCTAATATATGATCGTACTTGTTGGAAGTATCCCGCACAAGTCCCTCGATAAACTCTCGAGGAAGTGGAGATGTAAATTGTTCGAAATATTCACGAAGAACATTTGGGTTGTTGATTGTTTGATAAAATTGAGATAGAGTATCGTCTATAAATTGATCCTCTCGAGTTCTATCTGGTAACTCTCCACTTTCATTTCTTGTTTCGTATGTTGTTTCGTTTCCGATAAACTGAGTGGGTTCTAGTTGAGTGCTATTATATTCTGGAGGTGATACAAATGACAATTGTCCGAAAGTCGAAGGACTTTTTTTAATAGGACTTATTTTATCAGATAAGTTAAGATATTGTTTTTTAGATATATCTTCTGGTTTAATAAATGGATTTTTTATTGATTTGTCGCCCAATGCTGTTACTAATTCCTGGATAGGTTTAGTAAGGGGTGCGTAGGATTTTTCCAATTCCACTTGCGATTTGTCGTCACCACTTTTTAAAAGTCTAAATTTACGCTTAATTGCTCGACGTGATTTTACGAGTTGTTTTCCCAGTTGATCGTCCATGATGTAATAAACTTTAAAATACTGTTAGGGATTTATATAGCAATCAAACCCTTTTCTATATCTACCGCAAGAAACATCACAATCTTTATCGATTACAAGAAATCCAAATTTTTTATCCCAACATGAAGATGTCATATCTTTAAACTGTTGCCAAGTCATATGGATATTGGCGTGTTCTAAATATATGTGTTTTAAATTGGTAGTATCTTGTGGAAAAATTATTAAAAGATTGGCGTTATCGCGAATTAGCTGTTTTGGAATTACCGAGTATGTCTGACAAAGATAAAAACAATCTGTATGTTTATGCCGACCAAAACTAAAATAACTACGTATAATGTTTTGATCACAAGAAGCGACGTCGTCAAATATAATAACTGAGTTGTTTTTAATATTTTCCGGATGTGGTATATCTTCAGCGTTGCTGTACTCTTGATATCCAATTTCTAGCAATGGTTCAAGTACTGATCGTAGATACTGATATTTTGCTTGTTGTAATGATTTGGAATACAGGTAGACATTTTCAAATTTTAATCCGTTAGGATGCTCCAGTAATGCTAATAGCACGTTAGTTTTTCCCGACCCACTCGGACCTACAATAAGTGCTCTTTTCGAATCTCCTCCAAAGATGGGACCATGTTTTCCTACAGTAGGTATAGTTCCTAAATCATAGTTAGGTACGGGCAGGGATACTTTTTGTCGTTCGATCTTCATGACTTACAATGAAGGTATAAAAGGTGTGCGAGTATATATAAAGAATCACATACTCATGAAAACTGTCAGAGCTTCACGAAAACGCACAGGAAAAGGTCTGATAAATAGCTTGATTAACAAGCTACCTTTTGAACTTCATATTCCAGGCGGCTATTCTTATTGCGGACGTTAGTATTACTTTTTATCTATTTAGATTAAAACGATTTCTAACTTTGTTGTTATTTTAGCTGGAACCAAATTAAAAGAACGACTCGCACGAAGAGATCCTGGGATTAATCCTTTGGACGAAGCGTGCAAGGAACACGATATAGCCTACTCCTTAAACAAAGACATTGGTGATCGTCACAGAGCTGATCAAATTTTGGAACATAAAGCGTGGGAAAGGGTAAAGTCCAGGGACGCTAAGTTAGGGGAAAAGGTCGCTGCTAATTTCGTAACTAACGTAATGAAAGGCAAACGCAAACTTGGAATGGGTCTCAAAAAAAGACCTAAAAAACGAGTTATTCGTGCACCAAAAAAAGGTGGATTTCTTCCACTACTCTTACCAATATTGGGAGCACTCGCTGGTTTGGGTGGGGGAGTTGCGGGCATCGTAAAAAATGCAAATAATATCAAGGCAAGCCGTGAACAACTTGAAGAACAACGTAGGCACAATATGGCAATGGAACAAAATCAAAAGACAGGCTCCGGGTATTACTTAAAGCCATATAAGGGCTACGGAATGAAGAAAGTAGTAACAAAGAAACGATCAAAGGGAGGTAAGGGTTTTTACCTAAAACCTTTTTTAAAAAACTCCCGGTAAGGTTACCTGACAAAATTATGACCAATGTTGATCTTCTCAAATATGTAAAAAAGCTTGAAATTCCTAATTTTTGTGGAATATATATGCGTGATTCATTGCCGAAAAAAATAAATGAATATGAATCAGCTATTATTAACCTTAACAAACAATCTGGAAAAGGTACACATTGGACCGCTTATACGAAAAATAAAGATTTAATTACGTACTTTGACAGCTATGGTAACTTAGCTCCTCCTATAGAGCTTGTTAAATATTTTCAAAGTAACGGTAGGGTAAACATCAAATATAATTATGAATCAGTACAACCCTTTAACTCTTACCACTGCGGACAGTATTGTCTGAAATTCTTATATAATCAGTACTATTAAAAAGTTTCATTTTATCATCAACCTTTATTGTGAAATGTCGTGTACATTTACGTTAAGCGGTGCATCTTCAATTTTAAGTGCACAATTTAATCCACCCATATATTTAGAGGAAAATTCGGAATATGAAATAGGATTATCAAATTTTGAAACATTTAATACTATCCCTAATGTAGACAAAACTAATAACATGCTCGTTTGGGGTGCTGAGAATAAATTTAAATATAAAATTCCCATAGGAGCTTACGAAATGAACGACCTTATAAAAATAATTAAAAATAAGTTTATTGAAGGTAATGAAACAATAATTCATATTACTGGAGATCCCATAACTTCACTAATTTCCTTGAAAAGTAACGATTGGATTGATTTTAGTGTAGATAATTCAATAGGATCTTTACTGGGATTTCCAAAAATAAAACTTGAACCTTACAAAGAACATACATCTTCAGTTCCAGTTAATATCTTGAAAGTAAACACAATTCTCTTGGATTGCAATATAGCCACTGGTTCCTTTTTAAATCCGATCCTGTTCATATTATTCACGAGTTCTTTCCGACCGTTCCGAGTGGCTATAAAATAGTTGAACAACCTGTTACTATATTGTATTTTCCCGTTAGTGTTAAAACTATTAACAACATAACTGTCCGAGTTTTGGATCAAACAGGTGAATTGATCAATTTTCGAGGTGAAACAATTACCGTACGTCTACATTTGCGGAAAATTCAATAGCAAATATGGTATTGCATTTTTACAAAACTGCTGCTTTTCCGAAACATTTACAAAACTATAAAAGACGACAACGCAACAAAAAACATTACAGTTCTTCGACAGTGCGGCCCAAACTGCTAACCGTACGCAATCGTAACTTTTTGAAAGCGCTTGGTTTTTACGTTCTTATTTAATAATGGATTTATTAAGTGTTACCGATGAGCCCTTTAGTGATACATCAGTCGAAAACTGCCAATTTCATAGTTATCAACCGTACAATTCTGCATCTCCCAACTACAATGATGAGGTCCGAATAATAATAACAGATTTTGACGCCCTTACTGCGCCCAGTAATAGCTATATTTACATTGAAGGTCAATTACTGACCGACAAAAATCAAGTCCCAACAAAATTCAAATTTATTAATAACGCTATTGCCTACTTGTTTCGAGAAATCCGATATGAATTAAACGGGGTAAATGTAGATTCCGTACGAAATCTGGGCTTAGTTTCTACTATTAAAAATTATTTGTCATTAAACGATAATACATCTAAGCTTTTAATTAACGCAGTGTGGTGTCCAAATGAAAAAGACCGCATTCTAACTGATGACAAAGGAAATTTTAATTTATTTATTCCGCTCAGACTTTGGTTGGGAATATTTGAAGATTTTACAAAAATTATTATGGGAATGAGACAAGAATTGGTACTGATTCGAGATAAAGATGACATAGACGCAGTATTATCAACAGATGAGACAGAACATCCAAAGATAAAGCTGTTAAAGCTATCATGGCATGTTCCTCACGTTACTCCTTCGATTTCTCAACAGATTATATTAAATAAAATCCTTAATAGTAATAATGAGCTACCCATTAAATTTAGAAGCTGGGAGCTAATCGAATACCCTGCTTTACCAAATTCCACGAGACATACGTGGCCTGTCAAAACATCTACTAAATTAGAAAGCCCGAGGCATGTTATTATTGCATTACAAGACGGAAGAAAAGGAAATTTGTTAAAGGACCTGAGTCAATTTGATCATTGTAACCTGAGAAATATTCGTGTTTTTCTAAATTCTAACAGATATCCGTACAATGATCTGGAGCTAGATTTTGACAGTAACCGCTTTGCTACTTTATATGAAATGTTTGCAAATTTTCAAGAATCTTATTATCATCTAACAAGTAATCAACCATTATTAACTTCACAAGAATTTAAGGAAAAAGCACCCATAGTACATATCGATTGCTCTCGTCAGCCTGAAGTTCTTCAAAGTGGATCTGTTACTCTGAGAATTGAATTTGAAACTACTAAGCCAATAGGTACTAATATCTCAGCGTACTGTCTCATTTTACATGAGAAAGAATTTTATTACAACCCGCTAACAAAGATTGTAAGACAAGTATAATCATTTTTCTCAATTATAGAAAGTCACTAACAGACTTTTAGAGACAAGACAAGTATAAACTTTTTTTTTTAATTTTTCGAAAGTCACCAACAGACATGGACTTTACAAACAAACATACATACATTTTTCCATTTCTTTTCTGATTGAAATTTTTTTAATGAATTCATACACAAATAATAATAAGTTATTCCCAAATTTACGACATCGTCTCTGTTATTTTAATTTTGTTAAATTAATCTCTTTTAAAGAACGATTGCGTAAGCAGCATCTCCAAAAATTGAAAATTCTTAAACAAGACCTACAAATATATCTCAATTACAAAACAACTATACGTCAGTTACGACAACTTCAAATATGCGAGTAGTCGTTGACGTTCAGGGCTTTACAATAGGTAAGAAAAAGTTTTTTCCTAAGGAATTGGCCATATACGATGGAAAACAAGCAGCCCATTATATTTTTCGACCTCCTTTTGCAAAAAAACTATTAGACTTGGAGGATTTCCGAAAAACCAATTGGTTATCGAGCAACTACCATTTTTTACAATGGGAAAATGGTTTCACACCAATGTTTCAGTTTTCCAATATTTTACATTTTCACACAAAAAACGCTTCAGTCGTAATGGTTAAAGGAAAAGAAAAAGCTGAATACATTAGGACCTACTTGAAAGATAAAGTATATGAATTGGAAGAAACTCCTAGTCTCCAAATGTCTTTGCCGAAATGTATGGGACATACCAACAATTTATGTATGTGTGCTTTAACTAATGTATATTATTTGTTCGATACGTTTGTTATGCAATAAATTGTTGAAAAAAAAATAACATGTTTTATTTATTTCCCCACCCTTTCTGTATCATATAAAGGCAAATATTTTTTATAAATTTTATTAGTATTCACGATGTGTGATAAAGAAAGAGGTTACGATATAGCTGGCTTTTATCACAATGATTTTAACACAACTAGTTTAACTAATTTCTATTATAGATTATCGACGTTTAAAACTGGAAAGGACTGATATCGGCCATTGAGTTGGCTGCATATGGCTTTTATTTTTTACAACTACAAGATATTGTAAAATGTTTTCATTGCAATGTAGAAATTTATAGATGGATGTCAAATGATGACATTTATATGGAACATATAAAATTCAGTCCTAATTGTACGTTTGCATCAAATATACACAATCTTTTCCATAAAAACAACAGAATGGAAACTAGTGACAACAAAATAAATCAAAAACGTGGTGAAAAAAACAATAAAAATAACAAAACGGAAACTAGTGACAGCAAAACAATCGAGAAACGTGAAAAAAATAAAATGGACTATAAGTGCATTTTTCTAAATGTATTAATCATTTTGATCCATTCAAGCATAATTTTTACACTCAACTCTCTATATAAATAGAAGAAAATAGATAATTTTTTTTTAGTGATATGGAAAATGTTGGATGTACAATATATACTTTTAACTGCAGTCATAAACAATACGCTATTTCTTTCGCACCCGTTTAATACTCAAGAAGTCTGGATCTGTTTTGACCACGGAAATCATTATGAAACCTGCTCTAACTGGACAAAAATGACTATATACGTTCCAAATATTTCACTAACTCTGAACGCAACAATACCACAAGATAGTATAAACTTTAAACTTAGATTTTTAAAGCAACATGGAAAAATAGTTGAGACTTTGTGGACCAAAATCATAAATTGCGAATCTGGGACAAATCAGCAGTGTACTAGTTTGATCTTGTATTATATCGCAGTTTGCCTAACAATAATGATTGCAGGAATTATATTTAATTTATGGAGGAGAATGCGGGAAAAGTCACAACAATTGGAAATAAAACAAGGTCGATGTGTGAAATAAATTAGAAAAAGTTGAATCCCAAGTAGAGCTGTAGCAGTATTCATTTTGGCAATATTTGTTTATTTATTTTATATAAAATGTATATTTTATTAAAATTAAATAGAACATTATGTTTTTTATTTATTTTCGGACTAAAAATACTATTTTTTCTTTTATTTCTTTGTTTTAGAAATAAGACAGTAATTTGCAACGAAACATGAGAACATAAAACAGTAATAAAATACCTACAAATTTCTAAATGTAAATTTTGTTTATCAGTGTAAATTATAGTAATTACATAATATATAAAAAATGATTTTACTTACCAGAATAGTTGTTCTTTTCTATTGTGGTTTAAAGACAAAATAAAATTATTTTTTTTTATTTGTGCACCTATTTATATACAGTTAAGGATGTTAATATGAATGTGATTTGCATACGAATGACTTAGAATTATTATACAATATAATTAAATATTTAAAAATTTATCAACATAATGTTCTTATAATATTATGCAGATTAAAATGTCATCTTTTTCAACATTTGTTTATGGACTTGTTTCCCCAATAAACAAGTCAATTTATAATGACTTTCTTTGTTAATACTCTTAAAGGTTAATATTCTTAATAATAATTTATTCAAAAATTATTGATCTAATCAAATAATGCAAATATTTATTTTTGCAATATTTATTTTTGCAATATTTAATGAATATTAAATTAATGGACTTGTTTCTCTCCGGTTTCAAGTAAAAATTCCTAATAACATTTTTGTTAAAGCAGGTACGTATTTGGATATTTAGTAAATATTTAATCACAACTAAATTATATTATTGGTTTTGTTTAATACCAGGTAAATTCTTAACAATAATTTATACAAAATTATTGGTCTGGACATTTTAAAGCAA
>NC_092806.1:85758632-85771132 GCF_040954645.1 Diabrotica undecimpunctata | reverse complement strand
ACACATACACTCTTCACCTCTCGACTCCTACCCATTAGTCGCCTCTTACGACAGGCAAGACCTTCTTGCCACGGCCGTATTCTTATTTCTGCGAGCCGAACGGACACACACACACTAACACAAACACGCACGCACAAATGGACACACACACGCACACACGCACGCACACACACAGATACATTCTTTACTTCTCAACTCCCACCTATTAGTCGCCCATTACGACAGGTAGGGCCTTCTTGCCTCGTAGTCTTATCTCTGCGAGCCAAACGGACACACACATACATACACACACACTCACGCACACACACACACGCACACGCACACACAAATACACTCTTCACCTCTCGACTCCTACCCATTAGTCGCCTCTTACGACAGGCAGGGCGTTCTTATCACGGCCGTGTTCTTATCTCTGCGAGCCAAACGGACACACGGACACTCACACACACGCACGCACACACAAAGACACTCTTCACCTCTCGACTCCTAACAATTAGCCGCCTCTTACGACAGGCCTTCTTGATTCAGCCGTATTCTTATCTCTGCGAGACGAACGGACACACACACACTCACACACACACGCAGGCACACACGCACACACACACGCACACCCGCACACCCACACACAAATACACTCTTCACCTCTCAACTTCTACATATTAGTCGCCCATTACGACAGGCAGGCCCTTCTTTCCTCGGCCGTATTCTTATCTCTGCGAGCCGAAGGGACCTACACACACACATAAACATACACAAACATACACATACTTACACACACATAAACACACGCACACACACACATACACTCTTCACCTCTCGACTCCTACCCATTAGTCGCCTCTTACGACAGGCAGGGCCATCTTGCCACGGCCGTGTTCTTATCTCTGCGAGCCGAACAGACACACACACCCACACTCACACAGACACACGCACACACAAATACACTCTTCACCTCTCAACTCCTACCAATTAGTCGCCCCTTACGACAGGCGGGGCCTTCTTGCCTCGGCCGTATTCTTATCTCTGCGAGCCGAAGGAACACACACACATACACACACACACTCACACACACACACACGCACACACACACACACATACACTCTTCACCTCTCGACTCCTAACAATTAGTCGCCTCTTACGACAGGCAGGGCCATCTTGACTCGGCCGTATTCTTATCTCTGCGAGCTGAACGAAGACAGACGCGCTCACACAGACATACACGCACACGCACACACACACACAATCATTCTTCACCTCTCGACTCCTACCCATTAGTCGCCTCATACGACAGGCAGGGCCTTCTTGCACGGCCGTGTTCTTATCTCTGCGAGCCGACCAGACACACACACACACTAACACACACACACCTACACTCTTCATTTCTCGACTCCTACCCATTAGTCGCTCCTTACAGCAGGCATGGCCTTCTTGCGACGGCCGTATTCTTATTTCTGCGAGCCGAACGGAGACACACACATACTCACACACACACATACACTCTTCACCTCTCCACTCCTACCCATTAGTCGCCACTTACGACAGGCATTGCCTTCTTGACTCGGCTGTATTTTTATCTCTGCGTGCTAAACGAAGACACACGCACACACACAGACACACACGCACACGCACACACACACACAATCATTCTTCACCTCTCGACTCCTACCCATTAGTCGCCTCATACGACAGGCAGGGCCTTCTTGGCACGGACGTGTTCTTATCTCTGCAAGCCGACCAGACACACACACACACACACACACACACACATACACACACACACACACACACACACTAACACACACACACACACCTACACTCTTCCCTCTCGACTTCTACCCATTAGTCACTCCTTACAGCAGGCATGGCCTTCTTGCCACGGCCGTATTCTTATCTCTGCGAGCCGAACCGACACACACACACTCACACACACACGCACGCACACACGCACACATACACAAATACACTCTTCACCTCTCAACTCCTACCTATTAGTCGCCCATTACGACAGGCAGGGCCTTCTTGCCTCGGCGGTATTCTTATCTCTGCAAGCCGAACGGACACACACACATACACACACACACCCACACACATACACTCTTAACCTCCCGACTCCTACCCATTAGTCGCCTCTTATGAAAGGCCGGGCCTTCTTGCCACAGCCGTGTTCTTATGCCAGCCGAACGGACACACACACACACATACACACACACACACGCACACACGCACACACGCACACACAGACACACCCACACACGCACACACACACACACAAATACACTCAGCCGTATTCTTATCTCTGCAAGCCGAACGGACACACACACACACACACACTCATACACACACACACACGCACACACACACACACACACACACAAATATACTCTTCATCTCTCGACTCCTACCCATTAGTCGCGTCTTACGATAGGCATGGCGTTCTTGCCTCGGCAGTATTCTTATCTCTGCGAGCCGAACGGACACACACATACATACACACACACTCACGCAAACACACACACACACACACACTCACACACATACACTCTTCACCTCTCGACTCCTACCCATTAGTCGCCTCTTACAAAAGGCCGGGCCTTCTTGCCACGGCCATGTTTTTATCTCTGCAAGCCAAACGGACACACACACACACTCACACACACACACACGCACACACAGACACACGCACACACGCACACACACACACACACACAAATACACTCTTTACCTCTCAACTCCTACCTATTAGTCACCCCTTACGACAGTCAGGGCCTTCTTGCCTCGGCCGTATTCTTATCTCTGCGATCCGTCGGACACACACATAGATACACACACACACTCACACACGCACACACAAACACACACGTACACTCTTCACCACACGACTCCTACCCATTAGTCGCTCCTTACAGCAGGCATGGCCTTCTTGCCACGGCCGTACTCTTAGCTCTGCGAGCCGAAGGGACACACACACACACACTCACACACACACACGCACACATACACATACACTCTTCACCTCTCCACTCCTACCCATTATTCGCCTCTTACGACAGGCATTGCCTTCTTGGCTCGGCCGTATTTTAATCTCTGCGAGCCGTACGGACACACACATAGATACACACACACACTCACACACGCACACACAAACACACACGTACACTCTTCACCACACGACTCTTACCCATTAGTCGCTCCTTACAGCAGGCATGGCCTTCTTGCCACGGCCGTATTCTTATCTTTGCGAGCCGAAGGGACACACACACAGATACACATACATACACCAACACATACTTACACACACACACACACGCACACACAGACACACGCACACACGCACACACACACACACACAAATACACTCTTCACCTCTCGACTCCTACCCATTAGTCGCCTCTTACGACAGTCAGGGCCTTCTTGCCTCGGCCGTGTTCTTATCTTTGCGAGTCAAACATTCACACACACACGCACACACAGACACACGCACACAGGCATACACACACGCACGTACACTCTTCACCTCTCGACTCCTACCCATTAGTCGCTCCTTACAGCAGGCATGGCCTTCTTGCCACGTTTGTATTATTATCTCTGCGAGCTGAACGAAGACACACACACACACACTCACACACATACACACGCACACACAAATACACTCTTCACCTCTCAACTCCTACCAATTAGTCGCCCCTTATGACAGGCAGGGCCTTCTTGCCTCGGCCGTATTCTTATCTCTGGGAGCCGAAGGAACACACACACACACACATACACACACACTCACGCACACACACACACACGCACACACACACACGCACTCACGCACACACACATACACTTTTCACCTCTCGAGTCCTACCAATTAGGCGCCCCTTACGACAGGCAGGGCCTTCTTGCCTCGGCCGTGTTCTTATCTTTGCGAGCCGAAGAGAGACACACACACACACATACACACACACACTCACGCACACACACACACGCACACACACACGCACTCACGCACACACACACACATACACTTTTCACCTCTCGACTCCTACCCATTAGTCGCCTCTTACTACAGGCAGGGCCTTCTTGCCACGGCCGTATTCTTATCTCTGCGAGTCAAACGGACACACACACACTCTCACACACGCACACGCACACACAGACACACGCACACACGCCTATACACACACACGTACACTCTTCACCTCTCGACTCCTACCCATTAGTCGCTCCTTACAGCAGGCATGGCCTTCTTGCCACGTTCGTATTCTTATCTCTGCGAGCCAAAGGAATCCACACACACATACATATACATACTCACACACACGCACGCACAAACGCACACACACACGCACACACGCACACACACACACAGATACATTCTTTACTTCTCAACTCCCACCTATTAGTCGCCCATTACGACAGGTAGGGCATTCTTGCCTCGTATTCTTATCTCTGCGAGCCGAACGGACACACACATACATACACACACACTCACGCACACACACACACGCACACGCACACACAAATACACTCTTCACCTCTCGACTCCTACCCATTAGTCGCCTCTTACGACAGGAAGGGCGTTCTTATCACGGCCGTGTTCTTATCTCTGCGAGCCAAACGGACACACACACACTCACACACACGCACGCACACACACATACACTCTTCACCTCTCGACTCCTAACAATTAGCCGCCTCTTACGACAGGCCTTCTTGATTCAGCCGTATTCTCATCTCTGCGAGACGAACGGACACACACACACTCACACACACACGCACGCACACACGCACACACACACGCACACCCGCACACCCACACACAAATACACTCTTCACCTCTCAACTTCTACATATTAGTCGCCCATTACGACAGGCAGGGCCTTCTTTCCTCGGCCGTATTCTTATCTCTGCGAGCCGAAGGGACCTACACACACACATAAACATACACAAACACACACATACTTACACACACATACACACACGCACACACACACACATACACTCTTCACCTCTCGACTCCTACCCATTAGTCGCCTCTTACGACAGGCAGGGCCATCTTGCCACGGCCGTGTTCTTATCTCTGCGAGCCGAACGGACACACACACCCACACTCACACACACACACGCACACACAAATACACTCTTCACCTCTCAACTCCTACCAATTAGGCGCCCCTTACGACAGGCGGGGCCTTCTTGCCTCGGCCGTATTCTTATCTCTGCGAGCCGAAGGAACACACACACATACACACACACACTCAGACACACACACACGCACACACACACACATACACTCTTCACCTCTCGACTCCTAACAATTAGTCGCCTCTTACGACAGGCAGGGCCATCTTGACTCGGCCGTATTCTTATCTCTGCGAGCTGAACGAAGACACACGCGCACACACAGACATACACGCACACGCACACGCACACACAATCATTCTTCACCTCTCGACTCCTACCCATTAGTCGCCTCATACGACAGGCAGGGCCTTTTTGCACGGCCGTGTTCTTATCTCTGCGAGCCGACCAGACACACACACACACTAACACACACACACCTACACTCTTCATTTCTCGACTCCTACCCATTAGTCGCTCCTTACAGCAGGCATGGCCTTCTTGCTACGGCCGTATTCTTATTTCTGCGAACCGAACGGAGACACACACATACACACACACTCACACACATACACTCTTCACCTCTCGACTCCTACTCATTAGTTGCCTCTTTCGAAAGGCCGGGCCTTCTTGCCACATCCGTGTTCTTATCTCTGCGAGCCGAACGGACACACACACACTCACACACACGCACGCACACACGCACACACACACACACACACACACGCATACACGTACACACACAAATACACTCTTCACCTATCGACTCCTACTTATTAGTCGCCTATTACGATAGGCATGGCCTTCTTGCCCCGGCCGTATTCTTATCTCTGCAAGCCGAACGGACACACACACATACACACACACAGTCATACACGCACACACACACGCACAGACGCACACACATACAATCTTCACTTCTCGCCTCCTACGCATTAGTCGCTTCTTTCGACAGGCAGGGCCTTCTTGCCACGGCCGTATTCTTATCTCTGCGAGCCGAACGGACACACACATACTCACACACACACGCACACACACACATACACACACACACATTCGCACACACACACAAATACACTCTTCACCTCTCGACTCCTACCCACTAGTCGCCTCTTACAAAAGGTCGGGCCTTCTTGCCACGGCCGTGTTCTTATCTCTGCGAGCAGAACGGACACACACACACTCACACACACACACACGCACACACAGACACACGCACACACGCACACACACACACACACAAATATAGTTTTCACCTCTCGACTCCTACCCATTAGTCGCCTTTTACGATAGGCATGGCGTTCTTGCCTCGGCCGTATTCTTATCTCTGCGAGCCAAACGGACACACACATACATACACACACGCACACACACACGCACACACACATACACTCTTCACCTCTCGACTCCTACCCATTAGTCGCCTCTTACGACAGGCAGGGCCTTCTTGACTCGGCTGTATTCTTATCTCTGCGAGCTGAACGAAGACACAAGCACACACACAGAAACACACGCAAACGCACATACACACAATCATTTTTCACCTCTCGACTCTTACTCATTAGTCGCTACATAGGACAGGAAGAACCTACTTGGCACGGCCGTGTTCTTATCTCTGCGAGCCGACCAGACACACACACGCACACACTAACACACACACACACCTACACTCTTCACCTCTCGACTCCTACCCATTAGTCGCCTCCTACGACAAGCATGGATTTCTTGCCATGGCCGTATTCTTAACTCTACGAGCCGAAGAGATACACAAACACACATACACACACACAATCACGCACACACACAAACGCACACACGCGCACACACACATACACTCTTCACCTCTTGACTCCTACCCATTAGTCGCCTCCTACGACAGGCATGGCCTTCTTGCCATGGCCGTATTCTTATCTCTACGAGCCGAAGAGATACACAAACACACATACACACACACAATCACGCACACACACAAACGCACACACGCACACACACACATACACTCTTCACCTCTCGACTCCTACTCATTAGTCGCCTCTTACGACAGGCATGGCCTTCTTGCCACGGCCGTATTCTTATCTCTGCTAGCCGAAGGTGCACACACACACACTTACACACACACAAAGACACAATCACGCACACACACACGCACACACGCACACACACACACATACACTCTTCACCTCTCGACTCCTACCCATTAGTAGCCTCTTACGACAAGCATGGATTTCTTGCCATGGCCGTAATCTTATCTCTACGAGCCGAAGAGATACACAAACACACATACACACACAATCACGCGTAGACACACGCACACACACATACATTCTTTAATTCTCGACTCCTACCCATTAGGACAGGCGGGAGCTTCTTGCCACGGCCGTATTCTTATCTCTGCGAGCCGAACGGACACACACACACTCACACACACACACACACACGCACACACAGACACACGCACACACACACACAAATATAGTTTTCAGCTCTCGACTCCTACCCATTAGTCGCCTTTTACGATAGGCATGGATTTCTTGCCATGGCCGTAATCTTATCTCTACGAGCCGAAGAGATACACAAACACACATACACACACAATCACGCGTAGACACACGCACACACACATACATTCTTTAATTCTCGACTCCTACCCATTAGGACAGGCAGAGCCTTCTTGCCACGACTGTGTTCTTATCTCTGCGAGCTGAACGGACACATACACACACATCTTGACTTGGCCGTATTCTTATCTCTGCGAGCTGAACGAAGACACACGCGCACACACAGACATACACGCACACGCACACACACACACAATCATTCTTCACCTCTTGACTCCTACCCATTAGCCGCCTCATACGACAGGCAGGGCCTTCTTGCACGGCCGTGTTCTTATCTCTGCGAGCCGACCAGACACACACACACACTAACACACACACACCTACACTCTTCATTTCTCGACTCCTACCCATTTGTCGCTCCTTACAGCAGGCATGGCCTTCTTGCCACGGCCGTATTCTTATTTCTGCGAGCCGAACGGACACACACACATACACATACACTCACACACATACACTCTTCACCTCTCGACTCCTACCCATTAGTCGCCTCTTACGACAGGCAGGGCCTTCTTGCCACGGCCGTATTCTTATCTCTACGAGCCAAAGAGATACACAAACACACATACACACACACAATCACGCACACACACAAACGCACACACGCACACACACACATACACTCTTCACCTCTCGACTCCTACCCATTAGTCGCCTCTTACGACAGGCAGGACCTTCTTACCACGGCCGTATTCTTATCTCTGCGAGCCGAAGGTGCACACACACACACTTACACACACACAAACACACAATCACGCACACACACGCACACACGCACACACATATACACTCTTCACCTCTCGACTCCTACCCATTAGTAGCCTCTTACGACAAGCATGGACTTCTTGCCATGGCCGTATTCTTATCTCTACGAGCCAAAGAGATACACAAACACACATACACACACACAATCACGCACACACACAAACGCACACACGCACACACACACATACACTCTTCACCTCTCGACTCCTACCCATTAGTCGCCTCTTACGACAGGCAGGACCTTCTTACCACGGCCGTATTCTTATCTCTGCGAGCCGAACGGACACAGACACATTTACACACACACGCACGCTCACACGCACACACACACACACACACATACACGCACGCACACAAATACACTCTTCACCTATCGACTTCTACTCATTAGTCGCCTCTTACGACAGGCATGGCCTTCTTGCCACGGCAGTATTCTTATCTCTGCGAGCCGAAGGTGCACACACACACACTTACACACACACAAACAGACAATCACGCACACACACGCACACACGCACACACATATACACTCTTCACCTCTCGACTCCTACCCATTAGTAGCCTCTTACTGTAACAGTCGTTACTTTTATTATAATTTATATTAAAATAATAAACAATTTATAGTAAAATAATTTCAGAGATGTAGTATGGGTTGCCTAACTTTAAGTGTTCATTTGCCCATTAAGTGTGTATTGTTAATAATTTAAGTTGTCACTCTGTTCTAATTTGGTACCCTTGCGAACCAAAAAGATGACAGGAGATGAGGGGAAGTGGAAAAATGGCTCTTCTTGGTTAATTAACTGTGAATTAAAAATGACTTTTGATCGAGAGTTTGGAGTGGTACAAGTGGCAGTTAGCGAAAGAAAATCCAATTAATGCATAGAATTTCCTTCACTTCAAGAAGTTAAATATTCCAAGTATAACTATAACAAGTTAATCGACGGTGTTTTCGGAAACTCAGGAAGTTGAAGTGAGATTTCTAGCACGGAATCAAGTAGCTATCTGGTAAATAATAATTTTTTATATTATAAACATTAGAGTATTTTATCTATATCCTATTATTCAGATTCATTATTTCATATTTTAATATAGTATTTTGTCCAAGGCCATTATATTTTTACTCTATGTGAAGCAAGGTCACGCTACATCCGATTGGATGGTTTTTTTATCTACCATAATTATCTTTTTGCTCCGGTTTCTTATGCTGAAAGAAACTTTCCTCACTTCTTCTTTGATTTCTTTTTATGAATGTTAAGATTAGAAGTAACGGGGAATTGTTTTCAGCCACCTACCATGGAATTATAAATTTCCCTCAGAACATCCGAGGGAGAGTACCACTTCAACTCTAATTAGAATCAGGGTCATTGGGACAAGCCAGGGAGTATTGTCTACTCCACCCTCATTTTTTCTCCAGCCTGCACCTAGAGGTAGGGCAGGACAGTCATCATCGAACTAAGCCAATTAGCACCAGCTCCGTGCTAATTTCGGACCTCAAGGAGGACTTCGCTGGGACACCGAAGCTATTCGGGAGTATCCTTCCAGACAACTGTTTCACCTAGGAGGACAGTTGGTTTTTACTTCAGAACTATATATATATATCTTGTTTCACCAGTTATAGGTTTTTTTTTATAACATATATATATATTAATTAATATAACTCCCCTTGGTGTAAGGTATCGGTAAGTTTGAGCTCAAATTCTACCCAGAGATTATCTTCCATTGTTTTTTTGTATTAACCATTTATTTCATTATTAACTTTAATTATATTATTATTTGTTTATTTAACTAATTTTTTATATTTCATCTTGCGTTATTAACTCCGGTTATTATCCCTTCAGGATAATATACCGTTTCAATTGTTTAACTTGGCTTGTTCCCATTTATATATATTATTTATTATATTTGAATTTAGAGGTGTTTAACAATATTGTTGGTCATATTGTAGGTTAGTATGATATAGTTACTTGGCTATACGTTCTTCGAACGTTAGCATTATTTTGTTTAAGGTTGTTTTTTAACCTAGATGTAGGTTGTACACTCTATATCAGAGTTATTCTGTCTAGTTTTCAACTTTTTATTATAGTTGTTTTCAACATTCTTTTTTTTTAAATATTATATTGTGAAATTTTCATATACTTTTTGGTAACTTAGAGATTGTCAAAATCTAAGAAGTTATATTTAATAAACTTGAATTTGTTTTGCATATAATTTTTTTTATTAATACTTCCTTACCTTTTTACATTTACAGCATTTTTGTTTATTAAGTCAACTTTAATTAATATTAGCAGTATACGATACCTGGAAGAGTGACTGTTACTCTTTTTAGAGTATTATCCCTCTTCTGGCGCCCTCAATTTGTTTTCTTTGTTAATTTTCATTATATCTATTTATTTTTCATATCTTCTTTTCTATCCGTCATACATATTTTTCCTGATTTACTGTCTTTAAAAGGCATGCAAATTGGCCGTATCCATCCTTGAGTTTCTAGTGGTCATTCTCTTGCCTACATTGCTAGCCTAGCCACATTCCGCTCAATATTTTTTTTTCATACTTCTTTACTTAATTGTTATCTATTTTACTTCTATCAATTTTATCCCATATATATATATATATATAGACCACTCTTCTTATACATCTCTCCTCCTACACACCCCAGTATTTTGCTACATACTAGAAAAAAACATAACCTGAAGTAAGGTAACTAATATGAACTAATTAAACTTCCCTATCAAGTTGTGAAAAGGTAACTGGAATATTTGGACAATCACACAAGAATGGTTAGGACATGTCGCGAGCATTTCCTGACCAGAAATATTATGAGGCATAAACATCTGCCTACTCTGCAATAAACACATATAGTACGAACCTAATTGAGCAGCAGTGATCAGTTGCTGAGCAACAATCTCGAACCCACGTATTCACTAAAGCTGAGTATTGACAGATTTATCGACAGAAAATTCAGAAGAATAAATAAGAAGAAATAAGAAGAAATAAGAAGGACGCCGCGCCGGTCATCCTTACCTACTTCAAAATTCCAAACTAATTCCAGAACCATCCTGTATATGGAATCAGGACATAAATTATTGTAGAGTATTTAAGATTTTCGTGACAAGTGAGAATAAAGCAGACCAAAGATAAAAAAAAAACGGTGTACCTACGTTATCTGGTGATTAAGAAAATCTTAGACTAAAATGCAAAATATAATCAAAATAAGCTAAAGACAAACAGAGAAAGAGATTAGCTTAAACGAAAGTGTTAAGTTAGTCTTCTTCTGAGGATGAAGAACTAACCTCGTCGATGGTGTTATCAGGCAGTAAATCCTTTACATGAAATTGACCAATTCGTTTGTTGGACGAATTGTCCCTTAATTCATATACCAAAGGAGATATTACCCTTACAACCGTACACGGAATGTATTTCTGGCAAAATTTTGCCGAAATAGCATCACCTTTACTTGATTTTACAAAGTTTCTTTTTAAAACTCTATCGCCAACAAAGAATCGCAAATCTAAAGTATTTGATTGGTTATAAATATTATATGGTACAACCATAGACATATCATCATCATCAACAAACCTAAAAGTTGATACTGATAATGGAACTATTTCACTACTGTAATCATTAGAATTGTGTTTAACGCTACTTAAAACAGGCGGATTCAACGTTTCATGATTAGTAGTTAATTTCGGGACTGATTTGTGAAAAAAAATGTGGCCAAGTTATTAGCAACACACCACCAAGATCAAAATAGCCAGCAAAAATAATATATATATATATATATAATCAAATAAATACCTTAGTTATCTTACTAAAATACTCAAAATAATTTCTAGTTATATGTAAATTATAACTATTCTAAACCAAATATTAATATATATGCAACAATTAATAGTACTTATAAGTATAGTACTGTTGGCTGTAGGAATAAAAGTTTATATAATATACGATATAAGTATGTGTAGGTAAGTAAGTAAATATAAGTTCTCAATAAAAATACAAAATTCAACCTAGAAT
>NC_092806.1:85746132-85748632 GCF_040954645.1 Diabrotica undecimpunctata | reverse complement strand
CACACGCACACACAGACACACGCACACACACACACAAATATAGTTTTCAGCTCTCGACTCCTACCCATTAGTCGCCTTTTACGATAGGCATGGATTTCTTGCCATGGCCGTAATCTTATCTCTACGAGCCGAAGAGATACACAAACACACATACACACACAATCACGCGTAGACACACGCACACACACATACATTCTTTAATTCTCGACTCCTACCCATTAGGACAGGCAGAGCCTTCTTGCCACGACTGTGTTCTTATCTCTGCGAGCTGAACGGACACATACACACACATCTTGACTTGGCCGTATTCTTATCTCTGCGAGCTGAACGAAGACACACGCGCACACACAGACATACACGCACACGCACACACAATCATTCTTCACCTCTTGACTCCTACCCATTAGCCGCCTCATACGACAGGCAGGGCCTTCTTGCACGGCCGTGTTCTTATCTCTGCGAGCCGACCAGACACACACACACACTAACACACACACACCTACACTCTTCATTTCTCGACTCCTACCCATTTGTCGCTCCTTACAGCAGGCATGGCCTTCTTGACACGGCCGTATTCTTATTTCTGCGAGCCGAACGGACACACACACATACACACACACTCACACACATACACTCTTCACCTCTCGACTCCTACCCATTAGTCGCCTCTTACGACAGGCAGGGCCTTCTTGCCACGGCCGTATTCTTATCTCTACGAGCCAAAGAGATACACAAACACACATACACACACACACAATCACGCACACACACAAACGCACACACGCACACACACACATACACTCTTCACCTCTCGACTCCTACCCATTAGTCGCCTCTTACGACAGGCAGGACCTTCTTGCCACGGCAGTATTCTTATCTCTGCGAGCCGAAGGTGCACACACACAGACAAACACACAATCACGCACACACACGCACACACGCACACACATATACACTCTTCACCTCTCGACTCCTACCCATTAGTAGCCTCTTACGACAAGCATGGACTTCTTGCCATGGCCGTATTCTTTTCTCTACGAGCCAAAGAGATACACAAACACACATACACACACACAATCACGCACACACACAAACGCACACACGCACACACACACATACACTCTTCACCTCTCGACTCCTACCCATTAGTCGCCTCTTACGACAGGCAGGACCTTCTTACCACGGCCGTATTCTTATCTCTGCGAGCCGAACGGACACAGACACATTTACACACAGACGCACGCTCACACGCACACACACACATACACGCACGCACACAAATACACTCTTCACCTATCGACTTCTACTCATTAGTCGCCTCTTACGACAGGCATGGCCTTCTTGCCACGGCAGTATTCTTATCTCTGCGAGCCGAAGGTGCACACACACACACTTACACACACACAAACACACAATCACGCACACACACGCACACACGCACACACATATACACTCTTCACCTCTCGACTCCTACCCATTAGTAGCCTCTTACGACAAGCATGGACTTTTTGCCATGGCCGTATTCTTATCTCTACGAGCCAAAGAGATACACAAACACACATACACACACACAATCACGCACACACACAAACGCACACACGCACACACACACATACACTCTTCACCTCTCGACTCCTACCCATTAGTCGCCTCTTACGACAGGCAGGACCTTCTTACCACGGCCGTATTCTTATCTCTGCGAGCCGAACGGACACAGACACATTTACACACACACGCACGCTCACACGCACACACACACACATACACGCACGCACACAAATTCACTCTTCACCTATCGACTTCTACTCATTAGTCGCCTCTTACGACAGGCATGGCCTTCTTGCCACGGCAGTATTCTTATCTCTGCGAGCCGAAGGTGCACACACACACACTTACACACACACAAACACACAATCACGCACACACACGCACACACGCACACACATATACACTCTTCACCTCTCGACTCCTACCCATTAGTAGCCTCTTACGACAAGCATGGACTTCTTGCCATGACCGTATTCTTATCTCTACGAGCCAAAGAGATACACAAACACACATACACACACACAATCACGCACACACACAAACGCACACACGCACACACACACATACACTCTTCACCTCTCGACTCCTACCCATTAGTCGCCTCTTACGACAGGCAGGGCCTTCTTGCCACGGCCGTATTCTTATCTCTGCGAGCCGAACGGACACAGACACATTTACACACACACGCACGCTCACACGCACACACACACACATACACGCACGCACACAAATACACTCTTCACCTATCGACTTCTACTCATTAGTCGCCTCTTACGACAGGCATGACCTTCTTGCCACGGCAGTATTCTTATCTCTGCGAGCCGAAGAGATACACAAACACACATACACACACAATCACGCGTACACGCACGCACACAAACATACTTTCTTTACCTCTCGACTCCTACCCATTAGTCGCCTCTTACGACAGGCAGGAGCTTCTTGCCACGGC